>NC_092205.1:58351059-58447019 GCF_043381705.1 Parasteatoda tepidariorum
TAATCTATCGTCAGTAAGTATTAAAATATCGAATAAATGTAATTATATCCACGAATAAATTAATATCAAATCGGATGTAATAAATATTTCGGACATTCACCAAAGCGACTAATTTGATTGTCAACATTCACCGGTGAAAGGCAACAACCACCGATTTCGGTCATTCACAGTAACATGCACATCATTTACATAATAACCTCATCAGGACGATTATTTCATACTTTGCCTAAAAAGCATCCGGCATTTCAAAAAATAAAAATAATTGGTTTTGTTGGCGATGATGTCGTAAGGCGATAAAGAATCATGCATAGTAAAGGTAAGGAAGATATTAACCTCGAAGGAAAAGTGGATGAATACCCCATGGAACCATTTTAGGTTCCTTAGGTTCCTTCCCTATCTATAATTCTTTTATTAACTTTAAAAACCGGTAGCGGAATTTAAATAGTGCATCTGCAGCCCTATCTACATGAATCCAAACTTGTCTGCTACCCTAATGCAATCAGAAATTATTATTGTAAAAATTCGACTTAATTTAACATGCATGTAGCGAGATTGATACAAAAAGAAAAGAAAGAAAGAAATAATAAATTTAATAATAAATAATAAATAATAATAATAATAAAAATAATAAATAATCAAGTAATCAAGAAAGAAAAAATCCTCATTTTTTTATCCTTGCTGCGTTTTCCCAATTCAACTGTTTACTTTTTATTAGAAACGGATTTAGAGATGTTTTAAAAAAAGATTCAGTGATTACTCCCATTAGTTTGTTTGCGTTTTAAAAATTAACAGAAAACTTAAAGGAAAAATTATCTATAGATATATGAGAGCTTCTGTTACCGGACTGTAGATATAATAATCACCTCAACTACATTCACTGTACATGCATATGTAAACTAAAGTGTCTTCGTGTTTAAAAATAGGCTTAAAAATGTGTAGTTGTATGTGTGTATCGTATGTTGTTAGAAAATTTTTTCAAAAAATGTAAAGCCATACCAAAAACTGAAAAAAGTAAAACTGTTCGACGTCATTATTTCTTTATTATGCTAATCGGGTTCTATAAGACGCAATTTTTATATTGCTATTCAATAATAAAGATCATAAGCGCAGTAATAGAGGCCATAAGTACAGTTTTGAAATATCATTCTTTAGAAAATGTAAAGCCACGTCAAAAAATGAAAAAAAATGAAAATTTTCGACGTCATTATTCTTTGATTATGCTACTCGGGTTCTATGAGTTGCAAACTTTGTATTGTTATTCTATAATAAAGATCATAAGCGCAAAAGTATTTTGAATATATTCAAATTGAAAAAAAAAAGAAGCTAGCCTCTATAATGCCATTGTTGTCTGATAACCCTCCAGAGCATTACTGCTTTTATATCGACTTATATTTTGTATCTTGATCAACCTTAACAACGGAAGGAACAAAAACATCTTTATTTAGTAAATTAATTTGAAGTTTATGTTTGATTTTTAAGTTTCAATTTGTAATATTGTGTTAAACATCAATATCGTTTACAGCCGTAAATTTAAAAAAAATCGTTTTTTAGTGTACTTTTTATGCATATAGCTTCCTTGGGCAAAATTGAAAGAATCTATCAGAAAAACGGTTTTGAAAACAAAAAATGTTAATAAATGTATATGCATCCGAATAATTTATTCTCAAAAATCTGAAAAGCAGTTTCTCTACTTTTTAGTTTTGCTATCATATCTTTTTGAGCCTACATTTATTTCACTATAGTACATTCCTATGTTGCTGTTGTTTTTTTTTTGTTGTTGTTTTTTTAATTGCTCTATTTTTCAACAATGAAACAACTGTCAAGTGGGGGGAGAGATGTTATAAGAAAAATTCTAATATGCTTTTAATCCTCTTCATTAAATTTTCACAAATAAGCTGATTTAAGATTTACTTTATTTGGCATTCTTTCGATACATGTAAAATACAAAGCCGTTATCCAATTAAAATTTGAGATATGAAGCTTGTGGTATTATAAATTCTCTTTTAATTTTTCCTGGAAAATGACAAATGAATCTTGAAAAATGGATGAGTTAAATAGCATACATTTTTTCCTTTTTCTTTTTCGCTTTGTCCAATTTGCCTTGTAATAATTTTTTAACATCATCCATCTAGATATTCATCAAGTTAAACTGTAATAAAAGTAAATTTTTTTTAAGAAAATAAAAACTGTCAAACGTACAATTTTAAAAAGACTTACTAAAAATCACAAACCGCACAGCTTTAAAATTTAAAATTTTGAGGAAAAATCCGTTGGAGAGGGGCTCTAAAAATTATCCAGCGTTATTTTTTTCTGATCTAATGAAGCGTTTCACTTATTATCACCCTTTTTGAAAGGTATTATGCTGTTGAATAATACAATATCAAAAGTTTGTTAATCATAAAAAAAGAAAAAATATCAGGAAAGCGAAAATCGAAAATTTAACCTCAAATACAAGATGGCGACGGTAGAGGCCTTTTAACATAACCTTCCCACTTATAACACATTTCTATGTATATCGCAATTCTAATAAACATTTAGTTTAATCATATTTTGTCTGTAATATACTTATATTTCGTATCATTTCAGTGTGAGAACACGGCCTTGCACCTAGCCATGCGAAGACACCACGAAGCCGTAGCTTTCCTGCTCCTTAAAGCCGGATGCCGAACCGACGTGTTTGACAATGTAAGTATATATCTATGAACCGTGTTATATACGGACAATTAAAATTTGTTTTCTTCATCAATAACCTCGTGTTTTGCTTCATTAATCGATCGTTTTCATACCGTTACGTTCTACGGCGTTTATACTTGAATTCATAAGCATTTAATCACTAATTTTAATTAATTCTATAAGTCACCTTTAGACGACAGATAAACAGGTAAAGATTATTTAATTTCAGATTTTTTTCTGGATTTCCTTTTAATAAATTACTTTTATATCTGATTTTCAAACTAAACGCAAGCAGTTATTAAGAAATAGTAACTGAAATCAGATTAGTTATAAACATGTGATTATCGAAATTTCCAAATTAGTTAGCAATATGATTATCGAAATTGCAAATTGATTTCATTCGAATTTCATAAATCATCGTCAAAAAAAAAGGTACCCATGTAACGACTGCTTAATTTTGAAATTTTCTGTAGATTTCTTTTAAATGGATCTTTAAAAAAATTTCCTCACAATTTTCTGAATTTTTTTTTTTTTATTTATTTATTTTTGAAAAAATATATATGTTATGACCTGTTTTGTTTTCACAAATTTGACACCATGCGTAAAGTAATACTCAAAAAACTTTCAAAGTTTACAACAAAAATACTTAAACCCTTTCACTGGAAACAGAACATAGCATACCCATTCTCTAAACTGAAATCGTCTGCTAACTCAAATATTATTTAGTTCAACGTTTTACCTATAAATCTGTTTATCTCGATTAAAATTCTTGACTTCTGAAATTCTTGACTATCTCGATTAAAATTTTTGACTTCTGAAATTCTTGACTATCTCGATTAAAATTCTGGACTTAAACAGGTTTGTTAGAGGTCACGTTTTCTTGACTTCTAATAAACCTGTTAAATTAAAACTTGATAGTAATTGGACAATTAAATTTTATGTACTGCCCTATTTCTTCGTATGAACAGTCCATAATAGGTAACCTCCCCTAGCAGCGTACGATGACATTTCCGGGCACAGGTTCCAAGGCAATTTTGATCCTGGTGATGCGCCTTAACTCTCCTAGAAGTTTGTCGCAGCATATACATGACTTTCTGTTATATATATAACTTTTTTTTTCAACTTGGATTAAAAATAATAATATAATTTTTTTAAAAAATCTTTAGCTTTAAGAGCAACATTTATTTCAGATTTGAAATCCCCACATCACAATCAGACAGTATCAAAAGTATTAGATTAAATGCAACAAAATCAGAATATCAACAAAATTAGTAGTATTAGTATAAATGCAACAAAAAATTTATTCCTCAGTGTTATTTTTAATATTTTTACAAGTAAATTGTTAATGTGATTTTATATAAAATATTTTAGCATATTTAATTTTTTTTCAATAAAAATTTTGAATGAGTCAATAATTTTTAAGCGTACTTCTCTTCTTTGAAGATGAATGCGTTACTTCCATTAAGAAATGATGCAATGCATAAATAATTTATACGCTGAAATTTTTATACATTGTGAATTTTTTATACGATAAAACTTTTCTTGTTCCAAATAGTTTTACATGTATCTCTCATCAATGGATATGTTAACATTATGCATATTTAAATAACTCGTTTATGAAGTTTATTTCATTTTTATTGCGCTAAACGCATTCGAATTTAATACTAAGTTGAACCTAATCTCAGTTTTAGTACAAGAAATAATTCTCGTCCGGAAAACAAATTATCAAAAATAATGCATTAATATAATAATAGAGCAAGCAACAGTGTAAATATCTGTAAGATCTAACTGCAACCGAGAGCCGTGAAATGCGTGACACTTCATAAAAGATGAAACAATTCAGGTATTTATACCAAAATCCATAATGAAAATGCTGTTAAATTACACAGATTATGACAAATTCGCAACAATAATCTATCATCAAAGTATAAAAGCAAGCTTCTTAATTGGAAAACAGTGTTTTTATTTATTTATTTTTTTCCTGTCTTTCTCACGGGGGAAGAAATCTGATTTTTCTTAAAATAAATTATCCACCTGTAAGACTTAAAAAACGCTCTTATCCCGTGTAATGAGCCGACGGATCGAATCGTGAGAATGGAACACAAAAGCGAAAGAAAAAAAGAATATATAGTTTTCTTCTTTCTCACGTATCTTAAATTGCTTGAAAGACAACTGCCTGACAATACAAGATTTGCGACTTTGGAACTAAGTGTAACTGAGAGATTCGGTGAAAGAAAAGAATGGAAAGAAAACTGTCATTCAGAAACATGTCAGCTTAATGAGCTACAAAAACGTTTATTTTAATTGTTGATCAACAATTGCTGATTGTCCTGTAGCATGAACATGTTAAATAACAATTCAAAAGCAAATTTAATAACACGTTATGTTATTTTTTAATTTTTTATTAACAACCTGTTTTTCTTATAATTGTATAAATCAATCTATTAATTGTCTAAATTATTAAAATTGTCTAAGCCTTTGTTTATCTTATAGTTGTCCAAATTAGGACGCGAGATTTCCTCTCGCCATATTGGCGACGGAATATTTAGGGCTAACGAGTAAATTTTGTCACATTGAATAGCGTGTTCCAAACTCTCGTATTTTCCCTAGAATTAGCTGAGGACAAATATTAAAGAGTATCAGAGCTTAGAAAATTGGTGAAACACGAGCAAAAATATAAGTACAGTGCGTAAAAGTTAGAAAAGGAAAAAAAACGGTTTACTCGAATAACTTTTGATCAAATGATCGGATCTTCACTATCTAGGACTCAATCTTAATGGCTCGAGGGGGGGACTTCAAATTTGCTAATTAATTACTGTAGATGATATTTTAAGTTACGAAATCTGACACAAAAGCATACTTACTCTGAAAAAATGTTCCTTTCTTTCGACAGATTTCTGACCCACAAAATATGGAGGGGAGGGTAGTCGAAATCTGGGAAATATTATCCTCATAGTTTGGTCAGGAGAGCAATTCAAAGTTTGGTCCCCTTAATGTTAATTTTACTTTTTACATATTTCAGTATATCTCGAGAACTTTTCAAGCGAATTGAAAACTGGTTGCACACAATAACCAAACACATCGTTTAACCAAAGATAATTAATGCAAAATATAAGTTTTAGTAAAATTTTATTGTTTTTCATTATTTTATTAAATAATGCACGAAAACCTTTTGAATTGTAAGGTATACAATATGTTACATAATTTTAAAGTATGCAATTTTACAGGGCGAAATGCAAATTTTAAGCGTAATCGGTTAAATAGTTCCTGTGAAATTGACTTTTAATAAGTCGTATATTTAAAATTCGATTTCTCATAAACTATTCAACCGATTTTGCTCAAATTTTGTATTTTGCCAAGTAAATTTGCATGCTTTAAAATTATATAAAAAATTATATACCTTACAACTCAAAAGTTTTTCTTTTATTATTTAATAAAATATATTGAAACTTTATTAAAATTTATATTTTGCCTGGAAATATCTTTGGATAAACGAATTTTATAATTGTGATGTGAAGTCACCACCCAGACAACTACACGGTCCGGTCGGCTCCCTGAAACTTATAATTTGAAAAAATTAAGAAATTACGCTCTAGTTAGTGAATAGAAAAAGAAATGCCATCTTGAATGCATCTGTTAGCTTCAGACATTTTAGTTGTATCTCTTCTTCATATTTCAGCTTTATATTTATTTGCCCAGTCGGCATTCCTATTTTGTATCCGCTAATGATATTGCAAAAATATTTATATGTATGTTTGAAAATTACGGAAGATTCCATCTCAGTTTGATATCGCTGTCATAAAATAGTCGAGAATCATTTTTTTACCAATTTATATAATTTGAACTTTATTTTTCTTTCATAAATATCTCTTAGCAGACGAATAACCATTTTTATTTTTATTATTTTATACATTGTATATTTTGACACACTATTTGAGTGAGGGAATATGAAAAATCTATCAAAATTTAACGATTAAAAGTGATAGTTGGCAAAACCATTAGAAAGTGAAGTAAACAGAGGGTGTCGTTAACATTGCAGCGTATATATGAGATTAATAACGAGTTCAAGTTTATGAACATATTTTTTTTAACGAGGGAAATTTTCGTTACTTTTTCAAAATGTTATCCAGGAAATGAAGATAGCATCAGATATATGTTTTTAATGAAATGATTGGACTAACCCTCTGACCTGATATTTGTTTTCTTTTGATTTTGTGTTAATAAAACCGGTTATCGTGCAATCTCCAAGAAACTTCATCGTCTCTTCTTAAACGATAATTATGTTTTTATTAGCATTTCTTTTCAGCGCAAGGGCTTATTAAAAGTATAATTATAATTTTTGATTATGTTCTGTATTGTATTCTTGCTGTTTGCTCACAAAAAAAGTTTTTTTTTTTTTTGGAAAAGTATATTTAAAAGTTAAATTCGCATCTCAACTTGTAAGGGCATCTCAACTTGTAATTCGCATCTCAACTTGTAATGAGTACAAACGTGCATTACTTTGTTTTATTATACTATTGAATCCGGTTTTGTCATGGAATAAAGGACCATCATTGATTTAATTGCTTTTGAATAGTATAAAGCCCTCAAAAATAAGTACTTTTGGGATTATTATTTTACAATTAATTTTAGCACACAAAGCATTATAGTATTACAACCTTATTGCAAAAGGTTTGATATAGAATTGAGCAATCTTTTCAACTATATTTCCTTGAATTGCCGTACTTAAAGTTATCTTTCTCCAGGAGTTTCAATAATACATAAAACTTACTAAACCATACCTTTAAAAAATTACCCCTATTGGTTTACTTTGGCTAGCCAGATTACCATCCCGTGTGATCACCCATATGCATTCATGGTTTGTGTATTCCAACGAATTTAAACATTGCAGCTAGACCATAAGACTTCTCACACATGGTGAGTCCTCACTGAGTGATTCCAGAAACATTTCTGTTTTATAAATTATTTCGTTGGCCACGTAAATCCACAGGCATGAACATTTACGAACAAGTCTCTAATAACTCGCTATAGTTTTGTTGAGAAGTGTTCTTCACTACTTTACACTCTTATATGGATTTGGAACTTTCTAGCAAGATTCACGAAATAAATTGTCTGATGATGAACACGTTTACTAATGCTCTAACTTTTTCACAATGTAAGTAGTATGAAACTCATAACTTAAAGAAAGCGCTCTTGAAACTTTTAAAAAATATTCATTGATAAACATGCTCCTACTTGAATAAGCATTCACAAAATATTCATTGAATAAACATACTTCTACATTGAATAAGCATTCGCAAAGTATTCATTGAATAAACATGCTCCTACGTTCAATAAGCATTCACAAAATATTCATTGAATAAACATGCTCCTACATTGAATAAGCATTCACAAAATATTCATTGTATAAACATGCTCCAGCAGTGCAGCCATATACTTTAACAGCCTATTTATTAAAATTGAAAACTTTCAATTTTATACTTACAAACTACAAGCTTTTTGAGAATTTTAGATTTTACTTTGAATTTCTTACTCCTTAAACCGGCAATTAATTAACTGTTTGTGCTTCTTTTGTATAAATGGGGCAATTCTCGTAACTTCAGATTCTGTAATTAATTCATTTCGTTGTTTACAGCAAGGAGAAGGACCCATTCATATTGCTTGTCGAGATGGTCTGTTATCACTTGCCAAGGCTCTCTGCTCATCTGGATGTAAAGTTAATGTGCCAAACAAGGTATGTATTTCACTAACTTTAACTGAGGCTTTAGTACTAACTGAGTATTAATTCAGGCTTTTTACAATTCGTATATCATAACTATATTTTTTGGAATTCAAATGTTTGTAATAATTAAAAAATCTTCCTTTTTTAGATGGGCTTTTATCCTATTCACCTGGCTGCCAAAAATGGACATATCGAAATCGTTCGAACTCTCTGTCTTGCGGGTTGTATAGTGGATCAGAAGAACAGAGTAAGTCATAAGCTTAAAATTTAAAATAGTTTATGGATTTAATAAAACTTATGGACGAAGTATTTTCAGACACGGTTTTAACATATTAATGTTTCATGCAACAAAATTAAACTGCAGTTACAATAATAGATTACAATTTTAATCATTTATTGAAAATTATGACATTCTAGTATACTGCTTATAACCAAGATTATACTATATCGTATTCAACGTTTACAAGGAATCATAATCAACATTTACAAGAAATCAAAGTTGCATGCATTCATATAATCATAAGCCCCGATTATAATTTCATTGATTACTTGCTCGTTGCAATTTAAAATACTAACATTTCTGTAGTATGACTGTTTTGACATGAAATTACATTTTATGTTTCATTTAAAGGTATACAAATAAAGTTTAATTAACTATACAACCTAGGCGTAGAATTAGACTTGGAGTAATAGTTATCACACAATATATATCCTTAAATGTATGAGTAGCTGATGCTTCATCGGAAGTTGTTGCTTTCGAAATTCGAAATAATTTGTAATAAATGAAATAAGTTAAAATATTTAATACTTCCTAATAAATGAAAATATTTAAATAGGAAGGCATTCCGGCAGAAATTTCTGCACTTGCTCAAGGATACAACGCAATAGCTGACATACTAAACAGATTGAAAAATGTAAGTATATTTTGAACTTTATGTCATTAAATTATGTATATATAACCAATATATGATGTGTATGAACATGAATTAAATTCTTTAGAAAAGAATATAGTCTTTTTACACTTTTTCATGTTGTATTATTTATTCTTGAATTATTGTTGTATTATTTATTCAAGAAACTTAAAATCATGCTTTTTTGTCATTTTTTAGCAATTTTTCTAAAATCAAAAGGCTGGGTATAAAAATAACACCAAAGTGATCAAATTTTTAATTTCTCCCTTGAGTATAAATTATTTGGATAACATTTTCGTGATTTTGGTTTTGTCCCATATAATTAGAATCAAAAGTCCAAATCCATCTAGAAAATAAATAATTTTTTGTCAGTTTTCGAACTTAAATTATAGTCTGCATATCTAAGAATCTTTAATCATCATATTTAATAATCCCTTCGAACCATTAACATTGCGACTTAAGACGAGAAAATCTATTAATTGAATCAATAGTTGCGAAAGGAGTACTTCCCATTTTACTTCCTAAAAAAGATATATACTTCCAAAAAAACAATTTTTGTGCCAACAGATAGTTAATAACCTCCCAAAGCAATCCTTTTCAAATTACGATACATTTCCTTCCTGTTATTCGAAATTTTATCTATCGTAAAACAGTGGCTTTTCGACAGAATTTTTTTTATCTCTATTAAATTGCATCGAAGTGTTCTGAATGTTTTACAAAATATCTCTGAACAATTTTTTTAGAATGACAAATGAACTTTCCTTGTATGTATTCTAGATGGTACCGACATTTTTTTAATTTTTTTTCCGGTTAAAAAATGCCACCTTTGGCGAGGTGACTTAGTCCCACCAAATTTGCGGTTTTAAAATCGGCTGAAATTTTGTCCTATCACATAATACACCTTCTTGTTATTGAATTTACTTACAAACTCTTTAAATCTTCTTAAGAATTTCATTTTTCAATCTCTCATCATCATTAGTCATGACGAGACAGCTCTGAGTGGTCCAAGGCCTTTTGATTTTCAATATCTGAATCTAAATATTTATCATTCAGTTCAAATTCTAAAGAATTTTTTTAACAGCTCAAACAAAAGAAATCCAAAATAACAGCATTACATTTATTATAAAGAGCTTGCTAGAAGAATCAGGTTGGGGACATTTTCAGAGATAATCAAGGTACGAAAAAAAATGGTATCCGCCCTATTTTATTATAGATTTATTAGAAGTCAAGACTAATTATCCTTTATCCTATTTTATTTACCACTGCCTAATTTGAAATAAAAATCATGCAGCATACTCAAAAGTAATGAGGATTAGATACGTTAAAATTAAAGTGAAAGCAAAAACAATTTTTTTGAGTTAAACATACCCACATTAATGCAACCACTTTATGTTATTTTCTCCGATTCATAAATGCCTCTTAAAATGCAACTTACCTGGTTCTTCCACTAAGCTTTTCCATTGTGAATAACTATTAAATAAATAATCCCAAGAAACTGAAGCTGTATCATATTACTTGATTAAAAAAATTCATTGACTTCAAAAATTTACAAATGAAAATAAGCGGCAACATGTTTCAAGAGTTCAAAAATAGTTGCCCCTCCAAATATAATATGATAAAATAATAACAAAATTTCATCACATACAAATTTAGGACATCTTAAATATCAGTAAACCTTAGTTAATTAACCATAGTTTTAATTCTTTGAAAGTTTGTTATTTGTTGAGTAAGGATTTCAATTTTTCTTAAACAAATTTTGTTTTTTACAATTTGCGTTTTGTCATTTACAATTTTGTTTTACCAGAAATAATCTGAACTATCGTTAGTGAAGAACTGGGGCTCGATCCTTAGTGGCGGTTTAAAGCCCACCCAGCTTCAATTCATAAGTGCAGCTTGTCCAGGATCTAAAGACAATGCTGACCACATTCCCACCATCATGTCTTTGGTCACGAAATTGTGGAACCCTAAACTTCATGGACCCCTTCTAGATCACAACGGGCTCTAGCAAGAATGTTTTGCTTTAAAAATTACGTATAAATGGAAGATTTATAAATAATTTTTGAGAAAACCATGAGAAAACAACTGTAAAATTGTCATAATTTACAACAAATTTAGTTTAAAATCTTTTCCATCCTTTTTACAAACAAGAATGCTATATTCGATTAATTTAAACTTTACCTATGCAATTTTAAACTATTTTGATTTTCTTCTCTTTTTTTGGTTCAGGATCAACAAAGAGAAGAGTACATAAACCAACTCACGTCATCTGTTCAGCCGATTACTAGAATACAACTGAAAGTGCTCGGCCATAGCGGTGTCGGTAAGACAACCTTGCTTGATTCCATGAAGTGCGGTTACTTCAGTTCCTGGTTTAGGAGATCTAAGTCAAATTCATCTTCATCAGTCAGCAGTGGATGCATTAAAATGAAAAACGGTGAGAATAAATCTTTAATTTTTCATGCTTAATCCATTAATCTATCTTAAATCACATAGTTAAGAGAACGCTATACCACGGGAAAAACTTTTCATCGCAAAGTCTCTTTCACCTCCCCAAGTAATTTAACATTTTAATTATAAAAAACAACCATCAGGCAAACCTGGAATAAGCCATGAAGTTTCAAATACTGAAAAGAAATTTTAAAAATCTCAAAATAAAAATAAACTATGGAATGATCACTCACGATTACACAAAGGTGAAGATCTCTTCAAGTAACTTTTTTGCGTTTTCATATTTTGAAATTTCTTTTTCACCAATTAAGGCTTCGTGACTTACTCTAGGTTTGCTTGAACCCATTTTTACTATACTTTTAATTTTAAATTATTTGTGGAGGGAAAACAGAATTTGAGATGAAAAGTTTCTCCCATGGACAGCATCCTCTTAAGGTATCTGCATATTTTTGCTAATTTTATTTTTCTACTACTTTTTTCGCTACTTTTACTTATTGTCTAGATATACAACAGTATAAAAGCAAAAAAGTATGCATACTATGGTTTTTAAAATTATCATTTAAATTAGGGGGAAATGTTTCGAAATGTTCATTATAGAAGTTACTCACATTAAGGGTAATATAAAAGCATTACTCTGGTGTTCAAAATTTACGGAGTTTGCAGATTTCGTCAATTTTTAGAACTGGACCACAAACTTCAATGAAATTTTGTTTGAACATTGGTCGTTATACGTATGTTGGTCTTGGAAGCCTGAGCTTTCATTTTCTAAAGTACAGTTGGCCCAATTTTCATTTAAACAACTATTCAAAGGGTATGGTGTACGTGCATGATGGTGCATTATAACTATAGAGGGAAACAGTTGCTATAGAATCATTATAAAAGATAGGGAAAGCGTTCCGTCTTACGATTGAACAGGCTTTACATCGTGGTTTCATACCGGAAATAAAAGAATTTAGGAGTTAATGTAGCAATTAATCTCACTTGTTCATTCATACTTATTTGAGGATCTGGATGATTTTGAGAAGCAAAGCAATTGCTCTTCTCAGAGCGTCCAAAGTGTATTTTTAAACTTCAGGTCTGAAGTGACTAATCCTTTGGGTGAATATCTTCTCATACCAGAAAATTGTCGCCCAGTATGCACATCAAACAGGATACTTGCCCATGCTATCAAAACCACACAGCCATACTAGCCGATTTCTGGTTCTCGCTGTTGGTTCCTAATTCCATATGAAAACACAAATCACGTAAGCTAGGGTTTATGTTAGGTCGCTACGTTCCATCCATTATCTGTGCAAATTTGATGGTATAAGTGGGTATCATGTTAGATGGCTACATACTCCTATGAAAGAGGCACTATGTCCGCTGAGAAACATAGGAATGAGTTCTTGAAGCACTATCTTTTCCTTTCATAGAAAACAGTTGTCGTTGTTCTTAAATGGATGACAACCTACATCCATACAATTTATCAGGTCGATGATTTTTCGACAAAGCGAAGATATTCGCCATAAAGATTGGCCAACTAGGTCCCTAGACCTGAAGGTAAAAAGACATGCTTGATAATACTGAAAGAAAACACAAATAATTAAGATCAAAAGGATAAAACTTCTTTGAAAANATTCTTTATCGAAATAATTGTTTTATCTTTTAGGCACGCACTCCAGCAAATCGAGCATTGAATCGGACTACTGTGCAAATGACGATCCTTGCTTGTCTTTCGAAACTAATTTCGATAGCTACACTCACGGTATTGACATTCACCAAGTCAATATTTCTGGTAAATATAATTGCACTTTTTTCCCTTTAAAGAAAAATTTTAATGACTTTTGTATTTTATACAGAATTTCTTTGTTACAGGTGTTGGTGATTTGAGTCTGTGGGAGTTCTCGGGACACGAGCCATACTATTTAGTCTACGACAGGTTTCTGGGGAATTGCCATTGCATCCACGCCGTTGTGTTTTCGTTAAGTGAGCCTTTTGATGTTCAACTGCAGCAAGTTATGTTTTGGCTGTCATTTCTGCAAGCAAGAATACCACCCCAAGAACCTCTCGGTAAATATTAATCATATCCTTTTTAATTTTCTGAAGCTTTTGATAGCTGTGAGAAATAATGGATGAGAAAGGTTATTTTACTTTTAAGTCACATTAAAAATGTTGTGTGCTGCATTTATAAATTTTCATTGGTGAATTTACTTTTTTCGTCAACCAATTTCACAAGATACTCAGCTGATGTTTATCGATTGTATCCTATAATTTATAGCAAAAGAGTTGTGATTTTTAAAATCACCCGTCATCTTACAACCTTCCGCAATCAGTTCCTGAATCTGTTTTTAAAAGTATGCTTTAAAGTAGAAATTAGTGTTGTAAAATACAGGTAAGAAATAATGTTAAAAAATTGTTTATTTAGTCTTTTTTTCAAATGAAGTGAATGTGTTGAAACTAAACATAAGATGCATTTTACCTCCAAATATTTGTATTTTTAGGTATATTTAAGCTAAATCGAATTTAAGAGTAATTATAAAATAAATTAAAACTCGTAAGAATTATGTTAAATAATGGGTTATCAAACTTACTTAAAAATTCTATTAAAAATTATATACTTGCTATTGAATAACGCTGGCTGAAATCACAATTCTCGCTACCAAAACTATAGATAGATTGAGCTATAAAAGTGGTATGGTATTTCATTTACTAATAGTCTTTTGGTGTAAGTATTCTTATAGCTTACAACTTTTCAAATATGTATCAGACCTAAATTTAAAGCCTAAATTTACATAATCAAAAAATTGTGGCCCGCAGTTATAAAATTCGTCTGTATAAAGAAAATTCCTTGTAAAAAATAGTTTTTAATAATTATTTATTATTCTGTTTTATCATTTTATTCAATAATTATCGATAAAAAAATTTATTGTAAGGTCTAAAACAATTTTAAGATAATTTTATGAGATAGAATACCAAATTTGAACGAAATCGGTCGAATAATTCCTGAGAAATCGACTTTTAATTGTATAACTTCTTTAAAATTCGATTTCTCTATTCGACCTAATTAGCACTAACTAGTACTAAGGGATGTCACCCCTTCGAACCATTAAGATTGAATCCTTGTACATGAAAATCCAATCATTAGATCAAATGTTATTCAGGGGGATAAGTTATTGTTTTTTTTTTTAGTCCACTGTTATACAGTTTATTTATATGAAGAATCTAATCATTTATATCATTCAATTTTTCTTTTTCATCATTTCAAACCCATCACTTGTTTTCTGAAGAAGAAAAAAACACGTCCTCTTTACATAGCTAGATATAAATTGGTTAAAAGAAGGCACCATAAATGACGTTTTGAAACAGTACAAAATTTCGGATTTATAAACATGTTACATTTAAGTCTTTGGAATCTTTTAATTTTTTTTCAACCAGATCATCAAACAAGACTGTTTTGAATAGCAAAATTTGCTTGGTAAGAATTTATTTGCATCCACTATATTTTCTGAATATTTTTGTTTTTAATATCATTAAAGTACGATCTAGATCATTCTTCCACTAAAGTCTTAAATTATGTTGCAAAATTCAACTTAATTTATAAATTCTGGTGTATTTCTTTTTATATGCTTTCGAAATAAAATCATCTTTGACCCATTCAATGGAGGATTCTGTATAAATAAAATCTCCTTCATTCGCAGGTCCTTTTGGTAAAAGCAGATCTCCAACAAAAGTATTCCTTGTCGCTACCCATGCCGATACAGCTAATTGCCAGAGGAACAACATGACGAATGAATACGTGAGCACAGAGGCAGATGCAATTTTGGAAGCAGCGCTCCTGAGGTTCAAGCACGTGTTCGACATCCATGACGTTATCTACGTGATGGATGCACACGTGGTTGGTTCACAAGCCATGAAGTCACTCAAGCAATACATCACAAATTGCAAAAATGCAATAGTGCAGGTGAATATACCAGATTAAGAAAAGTATTGTATAAGCGTCGGTTATTTGATTGAAAGAAAAAAAAACCTTCTTTGGATGTTTTGATGGATGCAGTTTTTATTAAACTTTTCAATCATTTTGCTTATTAAACAGGATTGAGTGTAACATTTAATGACATAAAGAGCCAGAATCGGCTATACGGTACCAAGGTTATTAAGTATTCTATGGAGGGGATGAGTTCTGTTAAATTAAATTATTATATAGAAGTTTGAGTTAGATGGGGGGGGGGAAACGTAGTTAAGATTATATTAGTTTCAAAATATCTTGATCTGCTTAATTTCGATAAAGTTGTGAAAAAATGTGGTTAACTATTTTGCCGTGCAATTGAAAATCAAAGTAAGAGACAAAAAATACAAAATTGAAATGTTCATATATTTGGCATATTTTTGTGGAAAGCTACATGTATTTACATTGCAAGAAAAAAATTTCAAAAATAAATTTTGTTTTATCAGTTTTTTTGATATTCTATTTTAACATTCACAGCATTGGCAATAAAAGAAAAATAATTGTCAAGCCACTTTTCTCGGTATCTATCGTGAAGCACTTACGTGGTTTTCTTCAATTGCACGGCAGCATTATCAAGTGGCAAACTGTTTTTAAATTTTTGAGTGTCCCTATTATTAAAAGTAACGGAAGGAAATAATATTTATTTACAGATTTTGAAAACCTTATGAAAAACAATATCTTATAAAATATCATCCCTTAAATTCCGATAGTTTATGGCCAATATTTATTTACTTATAGATTAATTCTTTAAAAAAACGCACAAATGATTAAGCTGTAACTTTTTTTTTCTTCTCAATCGCTCTTAGAACTACTTTGATACGATTAAAACTCTTATCGATATTTAATTCAAGAAGTATACCAAATGAAGAAAAAAAAGAAATTAGCGTAAGAAATCAGTTTCCGAATTCCCGGCACCAAACGAAAAAGAAAAACTGAGCTTATAATGTTCTTGGAAAAGCTATAAATGCAAAATAATTCCATTTCTAAATATTGCTATTATTACTTTTGTAAACAGATATTTTTTATAGAAATTAACTTTTTTAAACAAATTATTAACAGCGCAGTGTCAAGAAGTTAAAATGGTAATACTCTCCATTTACAAAATATAATTTGAGTTTCGTTTTTTTTTCAGGATCTGCCAAAACATACTGGATTTTTAGAATCGATGCTAGTCCACCTCCAAAAATGNTCTGAAGGCTTTTGTTTTTAAGATCATTAAAGTACGATCTAGATCATTCTTCAACTATAGTCTTGAATTATGTTGCAAAATTCAAATTAATTTATAAATTCTGGTATATTTCTTTTAACATGCTTTCAAAATAAAATCATCTTTGACCCATTCAATGGAGGATTCCGTATAAATAAAATCTCCTTCATTCGCAGGTCCTTTTGGTAAAAGCAGATCTCCAACAAAAGTATTCCTTGTCGCTACCCATGCCGATACAGCTAATTGCCAGAGGAACAACATGACGAATGAGTACGTGAGCACAGAGGCAGATGCAATTTTGGAAGCAGCGCTCCTGAGGTTCAAGCACGTGTTCGACATCCATGACGTTATCTACGTGATGGATGCACACGTGGTTGGTTCACAAGCCATGAAGTCACTCAAGCAATACATCACAAATTGCAAAAATGCAATAGTGCAGGTGAATATACCAGATTAAGAAAAGTATTGTATAAGCGTCGGTTATTTGATTGAAAGAAAAAAACTTCTTTGGATGTTTTGATGGATGCAGTTTTTATTAAACTTTTCAATCATTTTGCTTATTAAACAGGATTGAATATAACATTTAATGACATAAAGAGCCAGAATCGGTTATACGGCACCAAGCTTATTACGTATTCTAGTTCAGTTAAATAAAATTATTCTATAGAAGTATGAGTTAGATGAAAAAAAAGTAGTTAAGATTATATTAGTTTCAAAACATCTTGATCTGCTTAATTTCGATAAAGTTGCGAACAAATGTGGTTAACTATTTTGGCGTGCAATTGAAAATCAAAGTAAGCGACAAAAAATACAAAATTGAAATGTTCATATATTTGGCATATTTTTGTGGCAAGCTACATGTGTTATATTGCAAGAAAAAAATTTCAAAAATAAATTTTGTTTCATCAGTTTTTTTGATATTCTATTTTAACATTCATAGCATTGGCAATAAAAGGAAAATAATTGTCAAGCCACTTTTCTCGGAATCAATCGTGAAGCCCTTACGTGGTTTTCTTCAATTGCACGGCAGCATTATCAAAGGGCAAACTGTTTTTAAATTTTTGAGTGTCACTATTATTAAAAGTAACGGAAGGAAATAATATTTATTTACAGATTTTGAAACCTCATGAAAAACAATATCTTATAAAATATCATCCCTTAAACTTCAATAGTTTATGACCAATAATTTACTTATAGACTTATTCTTAAAAAAAAAAAAATTAAGAAAAAAACGCACAAATGCTTAAACTATAGCTTATCTTTCTTCTTAATATCTCCTCTTATAATTCAGCTGAAATTTTACGAGTACTTCAGACAATGTCTATCGTCAAAAATGTTTATTGTGAGTACTTCCGATAACATCTATGTACGAGTTGGTCTTTGCTTTTGAAAGGACGATGAATTTAACATCAATCCCTTGGTAGCTCTTAGAACTACTTTGATCCGATTAAAACCCTTATCGACATTTAATTAAAAAAGTATACTAACTGAAAAAAAAAGAAATCAGCCTGACGAATATATGTTAAAATAATCAGTTTCCAAATTTCCGGCACCAAACGAAAAAGAAAAAACTAGACCTATGATATTCTTGGAAAGTCTGTAAATGCAAAATAATTCCATATCTAAATATTGCTATAAATACTTTCAAAAACAGATTATTTTTTTTTATCGAAATTAACTTTTTTAAGCAAATTATTAACAATACAGTATAAAAAAGTTAAAATGGTAGTACTCTCCATTTACAAAGTATAATATGAGTTTCGTTTTTTCTTCCAGGATCTGCCAAAACATACTGGATTATTAGAATCGATGCTAGTCCACCTCCAAAAATGGCGCCAAAGTTCAACTAATTTTCCAGTTATGTCCCATCAGCAATTCTGTGATTTAGTGCACTCCCAAGTCAATCCTCTGGCTAACATCGAACATATTAAAATTATGATTGATCAACTGCAGCTAATGGGAGAGGTAAATAAAATACAATATTTGAAGGCTTTGTTTGAATAATGAGTCAACTTCCCTTCATTTTCAGATACAGAATCAACAATTTTACTGAGTGATAATTTGCTTTTGCATATGTAATTTTAAATAAACTCAGACTAATGAAGAAATCTCACCTTTTTTATTCTTTCTTATCTTAAGGTCAAATCCTCATAATATCTTATTTGTGGTTGCTTTTTGAAACTTACAAAAATATCACCTACTATAATCAAATTTGGTATTAAAAATCATATAGTTAAAAATTTTCATTTGCAGGAAGCAAAGAAAGTGAACACCATAAATAACTTTTGATTTAATGCTCGGATTTTCACGTACTAGTACTCAATCCTAAATAACTTAAACTTAAATATCCTAATTAATTAGTGTTGATATTTTAAGTTGAGAAATCGACGCAAAAACATACTTTTTCTGAATAAACATACCTCTTTCTCGACGGATTCAGATTCTTGACACCAAAAATATGAGCGAGGGGAGCCACAATTTGGAAAATAGTTTAAATAGTTTTATAAGAAGAGTAGTCAGAAGTTTAATGTTAATTTTCCTTTGTGAGAATTTCGCCTTGTCTCGAATCAAGAAAATTCATTTAACTAAAGTTAATTCCGCGTAAAAAAATATTATTTAATAATAATATAATTTTTTTTATTCTTTATTTTAATAATAGCAAATAAATTTTTGCAAGGTATTCAAATTTTGACATCATTTCAAAGAATCTAATCTTAAATGACAAAATTTATGCTCTGAATAGCTTGTCTGAGTTATAAAAATTTTAAAAGTTCGTACATTTAAAATTTGATTTTTTAAGAAATATCCTACCGATTTTGTGTTTAGTTAGTTTCGTGTCCTACCGATTTTGTGTTTAGTTATTTAAAATTGCTTTTGTTTTTTTAACTGGTGTCAAAAATTTTAGAACTTAAAATTCAAAACATTTTCAATTATAATTAAATAAAATAGCAAAAACTAATTTATGTAAACCATTTTTCTCATGAAGTTATCTTTGGAAACATTTTTTATTATTGTATCCAATAAAATTTCGATTCCCTTCCGAAAAAGTTCTCAAGATATAGTGAAATACAGTAGAACTCCAATTATCCGAACTTCAACTTTCCGAATCGCTTTCAGAATTCCTATGGGAATATGAAAATATAGTAAAAAGATAAGTTTCTCTTTATTTTTCTTTTTTTATATGAATAAAATAAAATTTTAGTAAAGCCAAGAAAAGATTTATGCAGAGAAAGTTTACAGGATAGGACAAAGATTTGTGGAAAAGCTAAGATCTTAGCTGAAAAGCTGGATTATTTATCTTTCAAAGCAAGTAATGTCTGGCTAAGGAATTTTAAGTCTAGACATGGTATTCGTGAACTAGATTTAAGTGGTGAAAAGTTATCAGCAGACTCCAAAGTTTCTGACGAGTTTATTGAAAAATTTAAAGTTATAGCAGCCTCTTACGATTCCGACTTCTTATACAACGCCGATGAGACTTGTCTAATATGGAAAGCTTTACCCAAAACCACTTTAGCCTCTAAAAGAGAGTGCAGTGCCAAAGCCTCCTAGTGCTCCAGGGCATAAAGCTAGTAAAGACAGCGTTACTGTGCTTAACTGCCCGAACTCAACTGGGAGCCATAAAATACCCCTTCTGTTTGTAGGGAAGTCAAAACGCCCAAGAGCATTTAAAAATGTCAAAAAACTTCCCCTATTTTATAAAAACCAATACAAAGCTTGGATGACTGCAGCACTGTTTACAGAGTGATACGATGAAATTTTCATTCCTGAAGTGAAAAAAAGCCAAAAATCTGTTGGAAGTCCTGTGCTTTTGATTGTTGATAATGCACCAACTCATCCCACAGAAGAATTGTTGAAATCCTTAAGAATCCTTGAAATTCTTAAGAATCCTTAGAAGAAATCCTTAAAAGCATTTTTTCTCCTCATTTCCACTATACATACAGTAATTATTTAAAATATGCATTTTTTTAAAAAAAAATCCAATTATCCGAATGGGGTCCGGTCTCAATTGATTCGAAAAATTGGAGTTCTACTGTACATGAAAAGGGAAATTAATATTGAAGGGTCCAAATTTTCGCCAGCTCTCCTGACCAAACTCGTGGGACTACATTATTTTATTAAAAACTTCATTCGCTTCAAAAATATACAAATTGGAAATAACAGTCGACCTTTCCAATTTGTATATTTTTGAAGCTTTTAATCAAGTAATATCTTACGCTTTAGCTTATTGGGTTTATTTATTTAATAGTGGTGCTATATTTCCCAGATAGTGACTAGAAGTTAAGATTCCAAATCCGTTAAGAAAAAAACGTTTGTTTATTTAGAGAGAAAAAAAAATTTCTGCTTGATTTAGTAACTTAAATTATCGTCTGAACTAATTAATTCATATAACTAAGGTTAGGTCCTAGAACCACTAAAATTGAGCATTAATGCGTTAAAATCTGAGCTTTACATCAAAAGTTTTTCAAGTTATTTAGTTTTTTGCCCTGTATACTTGTACATAATTCATGTTTAAATGTGTTATTACAAAGTTTGATTAAAATAGTTTAATCTATTTTTGAAAATATTTTTAATTTAAATTTATTGCAACAATAAATAATTAATAATTCAACTTTAACGTTCATAAAAAAATAAACTAAAATAAACTTGTATTCTGAACGATACAAGAACTCTGTGTATAATATTTACAAGTGTGTGACAAGTGTAATATTTATGAATATCCCAATATCCAAACATTGGATTGTCTGAAAAGCTCGTGCCGATTTTGGAAAAAAAATTAAAACGCAGCACATTTAAATTTTGAATAAAGTTATTATATTATAATATAAATGCAGTTACATTCCTTGTACATTTTAGTCAACTTGAAATTTCAATCTGAGTAAAAATTCTAAGGTTTTTCTGCGAACCTTTTCTATGTGTGTCATCACACAAAAGTTGAAGGCGGGGAATAATTACAGGAATTAATTAGGCATGGTTTTTTATCAAGGAATTTTATAGCAATTATCGAAATAGTTGGTAATCTGAAGGTAAATAGTTTTATGAATATGGAGGGTGGGGTGAAACATCCCAATCGAGCTCTAACATCGTTTGTCGAGTATCATAGACAAATTCAATTCTTTATTTCTGGACGCTTTTGTTCATTGTCTTTAATATCATCCGAGTGGAAGAAATACTTTTTCAAATTCCGTAATTAAGAACATGCCCTACGTATATTGTTTTTTTTCAATCATTCTGATATATTTAGATTTGCTCATACATCACTGACTAGCAAAAGTCGGCACATACTTTTCAGATAATACAAGAGCATTAAATATTTAATTTGAATTCAAAAAGCGTTGATTGCTCCTGAGAAATTGAATTTTAAGTATACGACTTTTATTTGTCAGAAACTATTCGACCGATTTTGCTCATATTCGGTATTTTGCCATGTGAAATTACATTAAACTGTATACCTTGCCATTCAAAATTTTTTCGACTATTATTAAATAAAATTGTAAAAATTAATAAATGTTTACTAAAATTTATTTTTTTCATGGAAATTATCTTTGGATAAAAGAATTTTATAATTGTTGGCAAAAATTTTTAAATTCGCCTAAAATAGTTCTCGAGATACGGTGAAATACTTGAAATGTAAAATTATTATTAAGGGGTCCAAACTTTGGATTGCTCTCCTGACCAAACTACGGAGGCCATATGTCCCAGAATGCTGCTACCTGCTACAATTTAATGGTCAAAAATCCAAATCCATCACAAAAAGGTGTTTTTATTTAGAGAAAGAACATATTTGAGCCAGATTTCGTTACTTGAAGTATCGCTTGCACTAATTAATTGGCATATTTGAGGTCATTCTCTCGAACCATTAAGATTGAGTCCTAGAACGTGAAGATCCGTTCATTAGATCAAAAGTTATTCGAAGTAGTCCGTTTATTTATTTATTTATTTTTTGAGCACTGTACTTTATTTCAAAAGTAAACACTTGGTTAAAACTACTCTATTGTTTGCATTTTTAAAATTCAAAATAAAACTATTAGATTACATTGGTGAAAAACTAAAATGTTATTAGCAATGACTTATTAGAGCATTTCTGTAATTGTTTGTTTAATCCTGATTTTTCGCATTTATTTTTTCCGATAGTTGTTATTTTTGAGGCTGGAAACACAAGACCTTATAGTGCTATATCCAAGATGGCTGTGCGTCGACATTATTGGCCACATGCTTTCGCAAGAACATTTAGAAACAGCTAAAATAACTGGAACGTATACCGTAGATGACATCCAGTTACTCTTTCCAGATACAGATGCTTTGGATCTTTTACAAGTAATATAAACGTTTAATGTTCTTTACCTTTGAAGCATGTTGAGTCATAATTGCAATATAAATATTTAAAATAAGTTTTGGTTGAAACACGTTTTTGTTTTAAGCCAATTTAAACGACATAAAAAGCACAATCTAAAATTACACACTGCTAACGAAAAATATGAAGAATGTTCCGTAATAACCTCCCTGAATATGTATCTAATATATGTTTTAAATCTCTAATTAGAAATGAAATTATATCAATATTGCATACCTATCAAAATTATATACTATTTGCGCAAAAAAGACAACATTATTTTTTAGATTTTAACCTCTCAAATCACTCTTAAGAAATACGGGATTAAAAACATCAAAGCCAGTTATTCACCTTCTTTAATATATATCTATGTTTTAAATCTCTTAATTAGAAATGAAATTAAATCAAAATTGCATACCTATCAAAATTATATACTTTTTAAGCAAAAAAAAATCCTTTTTGGATTTTAATCTGTCAAATCACTATTAAGAAATACAAGATTAAAAACATCAAAGCCAGTTTGATTGCCGAAAAAAATTCAAGTGTATGTCTAATAACCGCTTCTTATCTCCTCTTTTTTTCCACCGGCAGCCAAACAGGCTTTGATTTTTCTATCACACTTTCCTCATTGTGATTAAGCAAATTTCTAAGACGTTTTATTTTCTTCTAACTATTAAATATAAATTTGTTGTCCATAAATATTGGAAAAATTGACTCTTGCAAGCTGCCGACATCATTTGTTAGACTTATTTCAGTTAAATTTGTTGATATCAGTGATATTTTCCCATTAGCTTACATAATTCTGGTTTCATTTTTGCAAGAAATGTTTTTTTTCCTACGCCCACCTGGGAAATGATCTTTCGTCAACATCTGTAGGATAGATTTGTTGGCCACTCTTTCAGGGGTACCATATTAAGTGGACCAACATTGCTCCCATAGTAAGGACATATACTACAGCGAATAAAAGAACATCCATGTCTTGCCCGGGATTCTAATCCAGAACCTTTGTGATGCAAAGCCAGTTACCTGACACATACACAGGCCGGTCGGCTTTTTGAAAGGAATGTAAAAACATACATTTAGGACGGCAATTACGGAACACCCTGTGTTCAAAATTTTCCCTTGTCTATTTCCTATTAAATTGTTTTGTGTTCTGCAGGTGTTAGAATCTCTACAATTATGTACGCAATGTGACAGCAACGGAGACATTGAGTACGAGTTCCCGTGTTTCAACATGCTCGATTCCCAGGATTATTTGTGGGAGAAGGGAGATCTTCGATACACCAACGCTGTTTACGGAGGAGTGCGGATACAGAGTTGGCCAGCCGATAAACATCTTTTGAAGTGCGTTATTCCTAGATTGCAGGTAACATTCACCTTTTGAAAATAGTTTGAAATTCTTTAAATTCATAGATCTCAAAGTGATTGATAACTTGTAGAAGAAAATTGAACTAAATATAAAAAATGTTCGTCACGCTTTTAAAGTTTGGATCATTCATTAGTGTCTCAACAAGGGAGCCGGCAGAATAATATAAAAGGCAACAAACTAACCTCTAACAAACAAACAAAAAATACCCCCCCCCCAAAAAGAAAATTACAAATATTCTGTTATTACATTTTGTTTTGTTATTACATATACTTTCATTTGTTAATTTTTTTCAAGATTTCTTCGTTGTTAACAAGATATTTAAAAAAAAAAGTACGAATTTGCAAATTTTGCCACGAGAAACTGTATTGATGGCGCTGGCATAGCTACTGACTTTGAAACACAAATAAATACAAACAGTAGTTTCGTATACTAACGTGTTTGTGCACGCTTAACATTGGTATTTATTGTGTTGATGAAGTTTTACTGTTGTGAGAAGTGAGTTTGTGCTATACACCTTTGTTAAACTAAATAACTAATAGAAGATATAATATTATTTATATTTTATTAAATGAAATTTAAAAATATCGCTTAGATATCTGCCCAAGAAAAAAATCTTGTTTTGACAGTTTATATAAAAAATAACTTTCGGGTGATCGACTTATGAATATATTTTACAAATTGACTGCATTCAATTGACAGCAAACAAGACGATTACAATTCTTGTTTGATTAAACAATTTTTTAATTGTTATGCATCAATAATTACTTAATTATTTGTTTTTTAATAAAAAATTGTATAATTTTTTTTTCTGTATCTCTTTAATTGTTTAAAAAAAGCCTCACANCGTAGGGACCGAGGGTGTGCGGTATGGGTCCTCGTTAAACTGTTCTACCGTAAAGTGCTCGACTTCGCGAGCAGGACGTCGGGCTACCAAAGCAGAGGAGCCATCCCCTCTGCAGAGGATCAAAATTGCGATGGCATGTCTTCGGATCATCCTCAGGGATGTTTCCCAGACCGTCGCCAATAGCCCATTGTGCAGCTCTAGTGCGGCGTATATGAACTACAACAACAACTACAACAATACTATATCATTTAGAATGAATTGACACGCTGCGGAAAATATTGATTTAAAGTTTCTTCAACCAACGTAACCTGTCAACGATTTTTGTAAATAATTTTAAAATTTGATACAAATAAAACTGGTTCCTAAACAAGACGCAGCAAATTATACATGTCTATCTTCTTCCGGTTTATTTTAATGGATTTTTCAAATCATCGGTCATTCTTGGATCACTCGGTATTTGCCATCTATGAAAGGTGCTTAGTGTCAGTTTTTACATTGAAAATCTTGGTAATTTATAATGATGAAATAAATGAATTTTCTTAAACTCTTCATCATAGTTGTTGAACTACCGATTTACGTAATGTAGTTGAGACACTGCATATATCCTTGATTTTTTTTTTAAATCAAACGTGACAGATACTATACAGATAGATACACGACAGATAGATACGCGACAGATTTTAAGATAGTGACCAACTGTGTTTGCAAAGTGTTTTTTAACGTATTATTGCGACGGTTGCATTCATAAGCGTTATCGCTGCGAAATGTTTATTAGAATAATATAAAAATCCAGTTATTAGAACAATCCAAATACGACAATCAATGAGAGTCGAACCTTCTAACCTATGATCAGTTTACAGTTGATGATATTTTCATATATGAGAGTCTGATTAATGATATAAAGGACAGTCAAAGAAGGATTTGAACCAATCTAAAGAGGTAAGGGCCAATCATGGTTTTCGATATTAACTCTAGCTTATTTAGGAAAATTTAAAGATTGAGATAAAGATTATTAAGATTAAACAGAGAGAGAGAGAGAAAGATTTTATTTTAATTTTATAACCGTCGCTGAACAGCAGACCCAATTTTATGGGTTTATGACTACTAATGTCCAACTCAGTAGCCTTGTAATTTTAAACCCAATTCAGAAGACAAGGTAACTCCTGGATCGAGTATTGGGAGAAATTTGCTTTCGTGGAGGACTTTTTCATGGAACTAATACCCATTTGCGTTACATGGAGAGGAAGACCACCAAAACCTCCCACGGTTAGCCTGACGGCAAGGGGACTCTAAACCATGATCCGTCTACCACTCAGGATATTTCAAGTCAGCACTGTGGTCGGTGCAAGCTGGATGCGGAATTCATATCGACTGGGATTCGAACCCGGTTCGCTTCATTGGAAATCGAACGCTCTATCCCCTGGGCCATCGGGGCTCAAGATTAAAGATTGAGAGTGAAATTTATTTTAATTGCAATAGTAAGCCAGGAGCCGTGGTGACTTAAGGAATAGAGCGTTCGCCTCCCAATGAGGTGAACCGGGTTCAAGTTCCAGCCATGGCTGGTCGACACGAATTCCGTACTCGACTAGCACCGACCACAGTGCAGATGTGAAATATCTTCAATGTAGACGGATCATGGGTTAGACTCTTCTTGCCGTCAGGCTAACTGTGGGAGGTTTTCGCAGTTTCCCTCTCCATGTAACGCAAATGCGGGTTAGTTCCATCAAAAAGTGCTCCACGAAGGGAAGTTTATCCCTATACAGGAGCTCCCTTGTCTTCTGGATTGGGTTCAAAATTAAAAGGCTGCGGGGTTGAACATTGGAAATGATAAACCTGAAAATTTAATCGGCTGTTCAACGACTGTTATAAAATAGTTACTGGTTTTCGAATGTTAAATTAAATCATTAAGTTGAAATGACATTATTTTTTGCAGGTTCAGTTAAGAAGGTACTCTCAGAATCATGTTTCCACTGATTGCACTTTACAGCAGTGGAGACAGGGTAGTAATTTCATGTGCAGCAGTATCCAAGGACAAATCACTCTGGGAGAATTCGGTGAATCTGTAGATGTCAAAGTGAGAGCCCCTTCCTTCATGAGAGTAGAAAGGTAAATCACAACACAAAATATTATAAGGTTGTTTTTTTTTCTATTGCTTGATATTGAAGAGCTAAGTGACGTAAGACATTTTAGTAACTTAACTTCAAAATTTACCTAAATGTATTTTTTTTTTTTTTTTTTTTTTTTTTAAGCTTCCAATTCGTATAATATGTAAATCTTTAACACTCGTTGTATCATTCTTATCTTTTAACTTTTTAACTTGATGCCAAAAGAGAGACTTTGTAAGGTTACTCGTCGACTGTTTGTTGCTGAACCCTTCAGTCGGATTATTTTTTTAAACTGCAAGATGTTCCCTTCATTTGGAATATGTCCTATAGCTTCAATACATACCCTTCAGTCGGAATATGCCGTGTAGCTTCAAGATGTCCCTTTTGGAGACAAATTGCGTCTTCATCATCAAATAAAACAAAAATCCTGTAAATTCGATAAATAATTATTAAGTTAATAAGCATTAAAATGGATGGGCTAAATGCACTTAGAACCTTCTTCCACTCCAAAAACATCTAAAGTCCATGACTTCAACTACTGAGATGGGTAAAATGTAATGACTTATAAGATGAATCAATACTGTATTCTTCAATGAGGCTAAAATAAGATATTATTTGCCACGTGGAACCTTCTTTCACTGAGCTCTTCAATCATTCTTTGTTGTTAGAAAATCTCATCAAAGTATAATTCCCATTTATTTTATGTATACCGATGCCTAGCATGTCGATAGAGTGCAATGCAGGTGTCGAAAGATCCCGGGGCTTTGATTGCTATTTCTCCTAAAATGATCACATATAACATCCAATATTTTAATATTTTTGAGTAATTTTTAGACATAATTTTTAAACGAAATCTACTGAATCACTACTAAGGAAGTCATAGCTGAAAAATCTAAACCAGTTTTATTAGCTAATGATATTTAAGGGTGATTCTAATAATCACCTATTCAAACCGTATAATATTACCGAATGTCAGTTCATATTTATATACGATCTATTAAATTAAAATTAATATTCTTTAACCAAACAGTTTTTCACTTGAAATTTTTTTTTTAAATTAAACGTAAAGGAATACGTAGTGTCTATTAAACTAGCTAAACTCGTTTACTCCATTACAAAATTGTTTTAAGAAAGTTCGACAAAGGTATGCGCTATTTTCTTTTCATTCACTTATAAAATTTCCATGTTTCCTAAAAAAATAATAAAGAGTAAACATTAAATTTATTAAACTAAAAACCTAAATAAAAATGTTAGCAATTTCGATTAGACTCTTGCATTACTTCATAATAAAAAGCAATCTACGAAAATCATTGTAATTTCATTAAAATTCTTTCGATTATTTCAGTTTTTACTTCCTGTCCAGTCTTCTGGGAGTCATTGATCAAACACTAACTGAAATGTGCCCTGGTCTCCTCTGCGAAAGACACGCCATCAGCCCTACTCATTTGTGCCAACATTTTATTCAGCCAACCAGTCATCTGTCCCACCATCTACTGACCACACTTCTGGAGAACGGCCTAGACGGTACAGTCCGGTCACCAGACGGGTCCTTGACAGAATCCATGGCTGATGTCATCTGCCTTGGATGTCCAGATATTATCGGTTCGACAAATAACACCGGTGGAGTTATTCTAGGGCCACAGCTCCATGCTTCGAATTTACATTTACCTGTACAACAGAAATTGTGCCAGGTGTTGGATCCACCTGAACCTATAGGACGGGACTGGTGTATGCTGGCCGTATTATTTGGACTGACTGACATGTTACCCCACCTGGATCCTGGTGACAACCCTGCTGAAAGCCCAACAGCACGCATAATGCGCGAATGGCTGAAAGAACCATCTAGTTCTATAGAATGTCTTTTGGACAAATTAAAAGAGCTTGGTAGGCACGATGCTGTGGAAATAATAATGAGAACTGCTCCGTTTATCAAAGTATTTCCCGTTGGGGGAGAAGTTTCTAGTGATGATATCAGCATGCTGTGCAGCATGTCACATACGTCAAGTTCAAACATATCACGATAAAACTACGCTTCTAGGCTAGTTCCCATGTGTCATTGAAAAACGCTAAATACAGAAATAATAAAGGGAAATCTGGAATTATTTTTTTCCTTTAATTTTATGTTTAGGCTCAATATGAATATCTGCAATATCCCTCCGAGATGAACTTTACCTACCAACTTGAATTGACTCAAAGAGATAAACTTGAACATTAACATGTAGGCAGGTAAAATAATACTTCGTACATACTTTTTACCCGAAATCTAATGAAGCAAAAACTAAATCAATAGTTTTCTAGTTAGTTGCAAAGGTTTTAGTATGCGTAACGTACAAAAAGTACAAATTTTGATTTATACCTCCATTGGTCTCCAGCCCCCGAGGCGTGGACCACTTCAGGTCCGTGGATCAAATGCCACCGAACTGCCCAAGTTGTATTGAATTATTTCCATTTTAACTTATTGTGGTATATTTCTCGCAAGTTTGTACGACTTTCCATAGGCGAAAGGTTAATCGGGAGCTGAGAAACGTCAGCTAAAGCCACACCAATACCAAGCATTTAATTATACTTTATTTTAAAAGCATGTTTAAATACAGTAAAATTAAAATTATTAAATAAAAACAATCTAAAATATTAACAATCAACAACCAGTCCACGGTGAGAAACACTGCCTATATACACGTCTATGTACTTTTATCTTAACAAGTCTCATGTACTTTTTTACGCTAGATTGTACTAAAAACAAGTTGATAAAACTAATAGTTTAGAAGCTATACGGGCTTTGTGTATAAAAAATATAATTGTTTACTTAGATATTAGAGAGATTTTGCAAAGCGTTATGGTTTCCGCTAACGTTATTTGAGCTTCACAGCGCATACGCGAATTGCACTGAAGAGTAGAAAATAAGGCTAGTGATACGATTAACGTAAAACAAACTTATATGCAAAATCCCTCTATTATCACACATACAATCCTGATTACTTCTGAACTATTAAAATTATCGGCGTGAATTTCGTTTCATTTTATTCATCGTAAAATTTTGCATAGGAAACAATATCTCACATAAGATTCTTCCCTTTTGACCTCTCTCTCATCATAAATTCAAGATGGCAGGTAAAGCTTGTATCGTAGGAGGAATAAATTTCAAATAACCATATTTGACCTAAGCAACTTTTAAAACAATTTCCAGTTTCCCTGTCATTGTTTCCGTATTCAATTGCTTAGAAACTAGCCTATGATGCCAAAGCTAATCTTTGAATTCGATCGGGGAATTTGCTCAATTCTGTCAAGTCAGTATTAAATGTTTTCGGGTATGCAGCTCTTCCATTTGAAGAATCTCTTGAATTTCATGAGCTTAATAAAGAAAATTGTTTATGTATAATTATTTGTTTACTTTCGTATGGTGATCAGAATGTACTGTCACCTACAGCCCTTATAAATCCGTCCAAAACTTGGGTCCATTCCAATTATTAATTCTTGTATTATTTATATAAAGGATAAGGGTTTCGCTTTTTTGCATGATTTCAAATCAATTATTTCTATTTCAAATGCATTTTAAAATGCTTTATAGTTCATAAATAAAAATATATGTCTATAAAAAAAAACTTCTAATCATTTTTACTGATGCGTTACCGCCCCCTTCCCCCCAAAAAACCCACGATTTAAAGACAAAAGTCAAAGGAGAAATGTGTTTGCTGTGATTTGCTTAGGAAACAAGAGATTGTAATCTCCAACTTTCACAATTCGTTAAAAAGTTAGCCAATAGACGGCGCTGCTGATCCAAAGCTATAAATAATATTTTCTATTGTATGTCAGACCATTCTAACTGAAATATTTGAAAGCTCTTCAATCAAGTTTTAATCATTTCTTGAAGTTTTTGCTATAAATGGTGGTTATTTAAGAGCATTGCTTCTGGTTTTCTAAACAAAATGCAGCAATTTGTCCATTTTCTTGTTTCTTAGTTTATTTTTTAAGTCGTCGGTTATTTTAGGGATTTTATGAAAATACATTAACATTGTATAAACATTGTATGAAAGACATAAAAATTCATATTATATCAAAGTTTCTCTTCTTAAGTTGTTTATTAGCAGAAAAAGTAATAATTTTAAAAAAATTAAGGTAAAAAAAAAATTCTGATCATAAACTTCATTTGATTTTGATTACCAATTTTTGTTCCTTGAAAACAGGATTTTAATCTTTATTAAATGCTGTGCAATTTGATAGCATAGTTCAATCTTGATTTTTGTTGAAAATAATTAATTTTCACTTTTATTTTCAATGACTTAATGTAATACTGACAGTAAAAATTACGATAAAATTGTTAAAATATTACACCATATAAATAAATAATTGCGAGCAATATTTAAATTATTATTTTTTATTTAAGGAATTCATACCCTCAAAAATTAAGATTTTTATCTATAATTATTGTCATTCGAAATTAATGAAAATAGTTCTAGCTTTTTCTTGCAAGGTGTAGAAACTATGATATAGTAAGGATTTTTTAAACTTTTTAGTTCAATACTTTCTTGTGTATGATATGTTATCTTATGCTTAAAGACATCAAGATTGTTGCAATTGAAGTACGAGATTTTGCGGATATCATTTCTTGATCACGCTCTGACAAAATCTTACTTATTACTTACAAATTACTGACAAAATATTACTTATCTTACTATATGAGCTTAAAAATCCATTACACATATAATAGGAATTGTATCTGATTTTTCAAAAAATAATCTATAATTAACTAGCATATTTAAGATTCGAATCACATACCATTAAAGCTGCATCTTAGTGCTTGAAAATTCGACTTCTAAATTTAAAGTTATTAAAATAATATTAATATTATTGTGCACTGTACAGTTACAGTACTCTATAAATGAAAACTTCTATTCTTATTTCTTTATCATTTATCTAGACAATAAAAATTTCACTCAACATTTTCTTAAAGTAGTTTAACAATCAGCACTTCAATAGCAACAATCTTCAAAAAATCTACAATGTAATATACAATACAATTAAAAATATTTTTAAAAAATAAATAAATAGTATCAAATAACAACGCATTCAAAAATTGTACAGAAATTTACTTTTTATAAATAAAATATTAATTGTAATTTTACAGATGTATTATTTATGATTCTGCAATTGACTCATATTTTCAATTAGTAGCATTTGCATGTTATGAAATGAAAATCATTTATTGTTATTATTCAAAAAATAAAAATATTTTGTTTTCAAGGCATTGTTTATTCGACTTACAAGTTTTATTCTTAAAATGCTGTTTTTGTCCTACAACTAAATACTAATAATCAATACATGAAAATAATAATGTAAAATGAAAATTTCTAGAACTGAATTTTTCCAGTAGACTGTGAAGGGGATAGCAGTAATTTTATTTTCGTCAGGCCTAAAAAGTTGTGCCTAATTTTCGAAACCAGTGGAAAAGGTGAATTTTAAAAGGTGATAGAATTTCAATTGGAAACAAATATGCACAATGTTTTTCATTTTAAGCGTGAACAAAAATAAAAATTAATTCCATTTTTTCAGTCTGCTTGAAAAGCATAATTTTGAATTCATTTTATTTCTATTTCAGGTTTTGTATTTGTAAAATTTTTTGGTCGAGAAGTCGTTAAAATTTTGATTGGAGTTAAAATTTTGCTTCCGCTATTCGGGCAGTGTATTTGCATCAAGCACATAACTTCAGTGCATAAGTCCTTTTAAAACTCCAGCTAGTCGGAAACAGGACAGCCAGGTGCCTTGGTGGCTAAGGGGATACATCGCTCGCCTCCCAATGAGGAAACCCAGGTTCGAATCCCAGCAGTGACTGGTTGATACGAGTTCTGCTCCCGGCTAGCACCGACCGCCGAAGCTGATGTAAAAGTTTTTACATTACAGTTTTTACATTATTTCTGGGCGCATATTTTATAAAATGTTAATACAGAATTTTATTCCGTTCTTTCCAAATGTACACTGCAGGGGGTCATATATTTATAGAGTTGTTTTATGATTACTTAAATATATGTAACAAAAAAAGATGAACACATATCTCCTTTAATGTACGGAGATGTATATTGACCTATTTTTCAAATTTAAATTTTTTTTTTTTTTGAGCATATGTCGTATGAACTTTTTTTTCTAAATGAACATTCATAGATTTCGATTAGAGAAGGTAAAAAAAAAAACGCATATTTTATTTAATTTTTAGTTTCGATTTGATTATTTTTTATTTAGAAAAAAAAATTATTTAAACGATAATAGATAAAAAGTTAGGAAACAAAGATGATTAGGTGGTTTTTTTCAAAAAACTTTCCCCATCTAGTGCAATTATATGGAATGCTATTACTAATGACAATTACCTGTTCTAAGTAATTTTTTTGTCTTTATCCTCAATCGTGTATTTTTTTTTCTTCTTTTTCTGGTATTTTAATGTCATCTCAAATGTGAAGTAATGGTAACAGTCATCAGTGGCGTGATTTTCAGATTAAATGCCTTACCAGAAAAGATGTATATTATGCAAACTTGTGTTGTTTCAAGATAAGTAAAATACGTCGCAGTGGCTCAGGAGATAGGAGCGTTCGCTTTCCAATGAGGTGATTCAGATTGGAGTCCCAATGGTACTGATCCTGGGTCGCATCGACCTCAGTGCTGACATAAAATATCCTCAGTAGAAGACGTATCATGGGTTGACATCGGGCTAACCTTGACAGGTTTTTTGGATTTTCCTCTGCATATAACGCGATTGCGTGTTTGTTCCATCAGAAAGTCCACCTCGAAGAAAATTTCTTCCAATATTGGACCGAGGAATTCCCTTGTCTTCTGGTTTGGGTTAAAAATTACAAGGCTATGGAAATGAACATTGATAAGCGAAAACTCAAAATTGGGTAGGCTGTTCAATGCCAGTTATAAAAAACAGTTCAGTAATTTATCGAAGCTATTAACTTGTAAAAAACGGCAGAGTTAAAACAAATTTTATTAAAGGAATAATTAATTATATTTTACTCTGAAAATGTTTTTAAAAAAGTAAGTAACTTTTTAGCTTTTTAAAAAAATAAGTAACTTTTTAGCTATTTAAAAAAATAAAGAAGAATCATTTGTTTAGCTTCCATCAGCAAGAAAATGAACGGTATTTATATGTGAACCATTTATACACCAGAATAGAACTACTTACCTGCAATATTAAGTTATCAGTTATCATACCTCTTATATATTATTTGTTAACATTAAAATTTTGATTTTGAGTCCAATTATTAATCGAAAGCTTGAAACTATACATGTAGATCTTTAATTATAGTATAAATTCATCACGTAAAATTAATGCTATTATGGAACATTTTATCGTAAAGACATTTATGCACCATTTAACAATTATTAAACAATGAATAAGTTCTATACATTTTTTGTAATGTTCTATTTTTTTTTATAATAAAATTTATTAAAAAACTTTCGTTCAGTCAACTATGTAATTAAAATAATGAATGCACAATAATTTCAAATTAAAAAAAAAAAAGCTATATTGAGAATTGACTTTTCTCACGATTGCAAATCGTGAGAAAAAAAAATAATTAAAAACCAAAAAAAGATAATTAACGAGTTTATGGTAATCAAAAAATAAAATAAAAATTCAAAATCAAGTTTGTAAATGAAGTTTTAAATCTTGTTCAATCGTAGAGTCGGAAACTAAATCTACTTAAGTAATCTATGTCGGAAACTCATTTATGTAAATAGAAAAGGGAATTTAGGATTTTTTTTTTAAACTGAATAATTTTTAATTTTAATGTAATAAACTATAATCTTCAAGAAACAAGAAACATATACGATTACGAAGCAAACAGTAGGGTTGATTAGTGAAGCGAGTTGAATGACACTTATGGTATGATGTGATCTGTCCCAAATATAGTACATTTTCTTTTTTCTTTTTCAAATACCCTTACATTTTATAAAAATAATAATTTGCGAAAAAAAGAAAAAAGTCCTACAATAAAGCCAAAGACATAATGTTTGAGTTTGGATAAAGTCGCTTATATTAGACTGCTAAACAATAAACACATTATAAATTAAAAGTGATCGAAATTCCATAGGGGAAAGTATTTTGGCCATAAAGTAACATTTCATGAAACGCTTTTTTTCCCCATGTTCGTGCAGAACGTAGCAATTTCTCCAATGAGAGGGTTGATATTTTCCGATTTATTGAAGCTTATCAAACAATTGAATTACAGATTAATTTTTAAATAAAACTTACAATTTCAAAAAAGTCAACATATTTTCAAAGATGGGAAAATGTGTGCCTCCCTAGGTCTACATTAAAAATAAATTTCTAATCTTAGCACGCCACGGAACCACCATTGCTTTCTCGCTGACTCCAGGAATCATATCGATCAGCCTGCGTAGGGACCGAGGGTGTGCGGTATCGTATTGAACCTCGTTAAACTGTTCTACCTTAAAGTGCTCGACTTCGCACACTGGTCGTCAGGCTACTAAAGAGGGGGAGCTATCCCCTCGACAAGGGATCAAAATTGCGATGGCATGATCATCTTCAGGGATGTTTCCCAGACCATCACCAATTGCCCATTGTGCTGCTCTAATAAGTTGTTGTTGTTGTAGTTCATTTGCGTAGCACTAGAGCTGCACAATGGGTTATTGGCGACGGTCTGGGAAACATCCCTGAAGATGATCCGAAGACATGCCATCGGTATTTTGATCCTCTGTAGAGGGGATGGCATCCCCGCTTGAGTAGCCCGACGACTGCATGCAAAGTCGAACACTTAGCTCTAGAATAGTTCAACAAGGACCAATACCGCACACCCTCGGGCCTTACGCAGACTGATCCAAGTGCTCACCCACCCTCACTCTGTTCGCTGTCAGTGATGCTTGACTTCGGTGATCTGCCGGAACTTAACGATCAGTCCACTCTAGTAAAATAAATGAATAAAAAAAAACTACAATACAAGCTACAAGCGACGAAGTGATCCGCGCTAAGAGACCTGACCTTCATTCTTTGCTACGATTGGGAGAAAGTTGACATTATTTTTATCTTGGCATTATCATATGTAAACAAATGATGTCATGAAAAGAAACAAAAACCATGATACCCTACTTTAAAGCATTCATCTGAGTAACCTTCATAACAAAAGGTGTTCGAATTTAAATGCTCAAATTTTTTCCAAGTTTCGGAGCAATATTCAACGTCCAATCATGAGACCTGAAATGTGATAAGAAAAGTTTCTTAATCAGTATCTCTAAAACATTTTTTTTCTAGAAAGCTGGCTTTTGATTCGTTATAATATAAATAGCATTTTAACTGCAATCAAGGAAGAACTAATCATTTTAAACATGGGATCCAGGGATAAAGTACTCCATCTACTTAGCAATGTTGCTAAAGTATCGTAAGTAGTTTTGAATAAAAATTGAATATTTGTCTTAAGATTTCATTATCTTTTTCAGCGTTTATATTTTTACCACTTATTTTAAATGAAACAACATGTAATGATAATATTTATTCTTATTTAAATTTTTTGTTCATATTTTCCTAAAAATTTATTGGAGCATTATTTTTTTTTTTCTGAACCATTATATTGTAATTTCTTTTGAACTTTATTTCCTTTGAATTGTTTTCATGCCTGGATTATAGTTTTCTATTTTAAAGTAACTTAAATAGTTTTTATACATATATATATATATATGCAGTGCCCATTGCTTTTTAAAATCACAATTAGCACTGAAAAAAAAAGTTTCAAAGTTAACTTTAATAAGGGTACTCAACTGTAAATATTCTGCTCTTATATATTTGAATTGTTTTAATTTACATTTGACACTTTGATTAAATGTGAATTACATTTTATTTTATATTTATAGAAGGATATTAAATTGTTTTTAATACCTTCTCCTACCAACCTGTTTATTATTGTTTTTTTAGCAGAATTTGAAATTTAAGATGCAACATCATATTTAAAGTTATGAAAATTCTTGCAACTTTCAGTAATCAACTCTGAGACTCAAATCTTTTCCTTTTGGCATGTTGCTGGTTAACAATTTGACTCAAAATGAAAGTAAAAATTAACTTTTATTCAAACATGAATCATAGTTGATCATAATCTAGTATTTATTTAAAATTGTTCATTCATATTCTATCTCTGCATTTTGTTTGATAAAATAATTAACATAAAGGATATTCTTTGTCATATTGTTTATCTCATTGAGTAGGTAAAGGTAAGTACAATGGATTCTTAGCTTATTTACATTTAGATCTCTTTTTAATCCTTTCTTTTTTCTTTTTTTTAAAATCTGTGTAGGTTAAAGAGTAAATGATGATCATCGCCGCTGAATGATGGACATATAATAACTATTCTTAATTCATAAACAGCTTTCATTTTGATTCATTAATGTTTCCTCTTATTATTACCGTGTTAGTTAAAATTTATAGATGTTATAAAAATTAAATTATTGTTACTTAAAGTAAAATAATATTAATATGTTTGAAACTATATTACTATATCAATAATTCTTTTATAGTATTTCGATATAAAAAGCAGGCAAATTAAGTAAAAATTGGAATCTGGAATCGAAATATATGTATGTGTTAACCAGTGGCGTACGCAGAATTTTTTCAAGAGGGGTGTTCATAATTTTCTGAAACTACTAAAAGAAATTCGAGTCTGTAATAAAGCACTATCATTTACCTAATTTAGACAGCTAGACAATTTTGACTTTATATTTAGACAACATTGTTTAGCTAAATTTTGATTTGATTTTTTAAGTTTAAGAACATAATGTAATATCTTCTGAAAAAAGTCCAATGTCATATGGGTGGGAAGTAACACTTTGAGGGCCACTTTCACATTCATCAGATTTTGTTATGCTCGAAACGTTTTCTTCAACGGAAGTATCACATTTCTGTACAACAGAAAAACTTACATTGGTACTAGCTGCTGTCACCTCTCTAATTTCAGGTCGTGATTTTTTCTCAAAGTAATTAAAAATTGTTAAATTCTTGCCTTTTGACATCCTAAAGATCCAAGAACAGCGTGATTTTGGTTTCAAAAGTACAACCCTATTATAGTAAACATTTTTTCTGTATTCTGAGAAATACCAGGAGAAAAAAAAAGTAGGCATAAGGCACAGAAAAATATATAGTGTTAAAAAATAATAGCTCGCATAATTTCTACTAAAATTTTTATTTTTGCCATTTTGTCTGATCTCAAGGGGGGTGTTTAAACCCCTAAACCCCTCCCTTGCGTACGCCACTGGTGTTAACAATTGAATTATGTCACAATTTAAAAAATAAAAAAAAGCTATTGAAATGACAATAAAATAGGTTGTCTTTTATAATCAGGGACTTATTTTAATTGCTGCTTTACAAAATTTTTATGTAGACTAACTTTTATGCTTCCATTTAACAATAAAGAAAATTATAACAATATATATATTACCCAGTTTTCTTTTAAAGAGCCATGTTAAGATAATTTGAAGATTCAGAAATTTATTTACAATTTTCAAGTATGGTTTAAGAAAAAGTGAAGATTTAATTGGTAAAATTTTCATTATTATGGGTTTTCAAAAAGTAATAATAATAATCCACATCCGTATCAGGTTTTTACAACCTTATGTGTATTTAAAAAATAAAAAAAAAACTATTTCTCTTTTACTTCATTTAAAATATAAAAAATCTGAAGAAATTATAAGATTTTTAAAATTTTGCTTCAGAAATACTGGAATTAAATATAAAGTTTTGAACACATGAATAATGTAATTGTGCTAATTGAAATTTATTTATACTGTGATATAAAAATTTGGTATGAAAATCAAGGAAAATTTTTTAACAAACTCATTAAAATATGCTTTGTAAATTTTTAAAATTATTCAAAAAATCATTTCATTTAAATCGTACATTTCAATTATGATTTATATTAATGTACTGTTGTTTAAAATAATTACTCTTTAACCATTGACCTCAAACTCATTGAAGGAAAGGAGTTGTGGTTGCTTTTCTGCATGACCAATTATTTTTCCTCCTTTATGTTGATTAAGAGAGAAACAGTGCTCATTAGAGAAACATTTGTGTGATTGCCTGTCAGTTAAAGCTGTGCTCCCCAAACTGTTTATCGCCGCTGACCAATCAACTCTTGATAATTTTACTACAGGCTGCTGGGTGATGCGGGACGTTGATTGTTTGTATCTTAGATTGTTTTAATTTAATAATTTATAATTTTATTATATTTGCCTAAAAATGCAAAATCATGCCTTCAAAAGAATTACTTGCGCAATATTTATGTGCCAGTTGACTTCTTACAGCTACCGGTTAACCTCTTGTCCATGAAAAGTTAAACAAACCTGAGAGAAATACACCACAGTAAATAAAATGGAAATAATTTAATGTTCCCTACGTAGCCAGGTACCATTTGATTCCTAGACAGATCCTATACTTCTCCAAGTCCATGACCCGGGACTTAGAGACCGCACAGCATTTGTTATGGCTCTAACTTTCACAGCATAATTAAATGCATGTAAATTGTTATCATTTTCGTTTAATTTTAATACCTCTTTAATTCAATTTAGGTGTCGCTGCCCAGCTCATTCAAGTGCAGTTTATTTAAGAGGTAATAAATTTGACTTTATAATTTTTTTTATTTATTTATGGTTTATTAATAAGGTAAACACATTTATCTTTAAACAGGTAGCCATGCTGCTGTTCCAAAGCCAGTTGCTGGCAAGGATTATGCTTTTGAAGTATGGGATAATTGTTGTGAGAAATATCTGGTCTTTTACTGAATTTGCAGTGAAACTTTTCTAAACATTTGGTTTCTATTCGATGGTTTTATTAATTATTAAATTCTAATTATTTAATAATTCCTAAGTTAGACAGTGTTAATTCAGTTGGTCTCAAATATCTCTATTTAAAAATATATTTTTTTTTAAAAATTCTCAAGTTTCTTTAACTGCGAATTTTTTTTTATAATATTATAATCGAGTCAAGCTCACATTACTTACTAATTATTTTTCATGGTTATATAACAAAAAATTACATCAAAATATTGGATAAAATTTATTTAGTCTATAATTTTATGTACTAATTTATTTAGTCCCGTTTCATGAGTATGCTAAAATAATTCGAAATTAATTGGTAAATAATTATTATTTTAAATTTAATAATTATTATTATATTTAATATTAATTATTATTATATTTAATATTAATTATTATTATTTTATTGGTATTAATTATTATTATTAAAATACTGGGATAAATTTTCTGTAAAAGTCTTATAATTTTTATTTACATGCAATACATTTTTAAATTACAAAATAAATAAAATGTTTTATTTTAAATTACAATAGAGAATATTACAAATCGATGTGTCTTGTAATGTGTACTTCACTATAATATACTATATTATACTATAAATAAATTTTATTGTAAATTTTAATAATCTTAGACATGTGAGTCATAATTTTTAATAAATTTTATTGTAAATTTTTGTTAAATATTTTACTTAATAGTCTTAAATAAAATAAATTTAAATGCATATATATCTAAATGTGAAAAGTAAGATATAAGATTGAAAAAAAAAGGTTATTAAAGGCCAGTACTTTTTTATGAAAAGAACAGTGATTTACTTTTGTGGTACTGGTTATGAAAAAAACATTAAAAATGTATTTTTCATTGTACTAAAATCGAAGTAGAATGAGAATAATTTCCCTTAATCATCATTTATCTCCCTTTATGGTGGTTTTAGAAAAGTTTCATTGCATTTGTAAAATTATTTAAGTGTTCACTAGTTTTTAATTTTTATTTATGTTACATACTTATTACTTAGTTCGAATTTTCATAGTTTATATTTAAATTGTTTCTATTTTTTGTTTTATATAATTCATGATTATTCATGCAAATTAGAGAAAAGGTATGGATATACCAAAATTTATAAATGCTATTAAAGGCCATTTATTATTAAAGGTATGCACGTATAACTCCACTCCTTATACATAAAAACGCATATAAAGTACTGCTAGCAAATGGCCAATACTTCTAGAAAGTGTAGAGAAAATATTATTTTGACTTTACTTAATATTTAACTATTTCCAGAGCTAAAATGATGATGAAGCTCCACATGCATAACCAAAAGGAATTTAAAATTTTTACTGCATTTCAACTTCCCGAAAAATTATTGATAATTCTTTTTCTGAAATCTTTAACTCAAAATAACATATGTTCAATTTTATTTTTGTGTAATAAAATTATTGAATTTTTCTATGATCTGTTATTGCAATTGTATTTAAATTTGTTTTACAAATTAAATAAATTTTAGTCAAATGCTTACAAGTTATATGTATTTTTTAGTACTTTTTTCTTTTTTGTTGGTTTTATTTGTAACATCTTCAAATAATTTTGAACAAAAATTTTTATGTTTCTTTACAAATTTTTTCGAAATTTTAAAAAAAAAATTTTTAATGAAGATTTTTTTTTAGTATTTTTACTTATACTGATCAATTACACAAATCAAGCTTATTTTCTATAGCAACTATTCACATTTATATCAATTTTGGAATTATGCATAATTCTCAATCTGTATAAATGAAATCGAAAATGTTTTGACTACTTGAAATTTCTTCTTTCAAATCTACTTTATGGGTTTATCAATCTGTTCAGCAATTACTTAAGTTTACTTAAAAGATTCATGAATAATAATAAATTTTAGTTACTAATGTTGAATACTTTATAAATATTTACTTCTAACAAAAAATTGGTAATAATATTGTAATATTTTATTTCTAAAATTGCAATGTTTTATTTTTAAAGATAAAATTAACAAATGATTTATACTACTGATTACTAACCAAGAAAAATAAATTGGGCACTTTAAGATTAAAAAATTTCTTCATATTTTTTTAGTATACTATTGCTTTAGTGCTACCACTAGATAACTCAGAAAATGAACCGAACTACTTTTGAATGAAGACTGTTTTTAAAATTACTGACTTGTTACTAATCATTTCTTCAAATTTTCCTCCTAACCTTCAATGTATTCTGTAAAAATATCTGTTGTATTCACAAAGCTAAAAAAATTCCAATTCAAAAATCTTTTTCCTTTAAAGAATTATTTTTTTGATATGTATTATAAGAAATAATAAATTATGACAACAACTTATTATGAAAACTAGTACATTTCTGTTTATTTTTATTATTTATTTAAATAATCCTGTATTGATCATTTAAATTAATCCTGACCCTACCACAGATAAAAATAAATTACTGTCATTTTTTACATTCATTGCATTTCTTTTTACAATCTTTTCCATTTTTTTAACAGATGGCTTGTTCAAGTGTTCGATACGGACCTGGAGTAACACAAGAATTAGGAATGGTGAGAAATTGTTTAATTTGATCAAAATGCTGACCTTGTTCTAATACAAGCAGCACGAGTTTAGTTGTAACTTAAGTCTTTGCTTATTTCTTTGTGTCATCTTTAATGGTGGTCAAAAAATTTTTGGTACTAATTTTAAGAAATTGTACTTACTGTTTAATTTTTAATCCCCTTTCTTAATAACTTTGGAACATAAAATGGTGTTTTATGTTCATAAATTATACAATATTTGAATTAGCTCTAATCAATTAATCATAAAATTATGTATCACATATTAAATTGCATAAAATGGAATTGGCACTAAATTTGTCAACTCTTTGACATTTTCCAGGAGCTTTCTGCACTGAGATCCAAATCCTCTACATTTCAAAAACATGCATCAATTTTTTTTTTTTAATTCTAAGTATTACTTATATAAACACAAACATGTCTGAGTGCTGGCTCTCCCTGTCCAAACAGGGATATCAAGAATTTTTTCTGTCCTTCAGGCTATGTTGTAGATCATAAATAATACAAAATATATATGATAAGTATCTACTAATACAAGAGAGGCATCATATTATTATTTTATTTCAGATTTATTAAAACTGATTGTGCTGAAACACTTTATTCCAATATCTATATTTTTAGTTCTTTGAACAAGGTATAAAAATTTAAAACAAGTAAAATTTTATGAATTTTAAGAAAATTGAAGGTCTACAGGTGTAAATTTGTATGAAAATGTCATTAATTATATACGCAAAGTTAAAAAAGTTTTTTGCAAATTTTTCAAAAATGGGAGTTGACAGGTACATATTTGTGTTTAAAAGTCAGTAATTATGAGCCAAAGTTTTCATAGTACATAGTACAAAGATTTCATAGTACATATATTGAACTAAGGAAATTTAGTTTCCACTGGGCAGACTTATATAATATGTGACTGGGTGGCGCAGTTGATTTTTCGCCGGCCTTCTGAGCCCAAGTCTGCGAGTTCGATCCCCGGCCCAGACACCGGATTTTCGGGATGCAGAAAATCCTCAGCGGCCATGTCGTATGATTATGCGATGTAAAATATCCCTAGAATGCCTTATTGGCTCTTGGCATTTCCGACAAAATTAAATTCCTAATGCACTTTAGCATCCAAAGAAGAGTCTCCGAGCTGCCATCTAGTGTGGCAGAAACTAGACTCTAAATTAACATGGTATCTCAACCATTGTGGTTGTCCTGAAAGAGTGGATACCACTTCTGGAGAACGCACTAGGTCTGCTCATGTGTGCGCACTTGTGCAGCTCATTGAAAATTAAAAAAAAGACTTATATAATACATGTCTCATTGAGATATGTATTATATAAGTCTGCCCAGTATTATATAAGTCTGCCAGTCGCATATAAGTTTCCAGGAATTGTCGGATGCATTTTAGTCATGAATTACCTCAATTTTTATTCAAGAAATTGCAAAATTAATTAATCTAAGATAGTTTTGAAACCAACATTTTAACATAATTTCCATTGATTTAAATTCCTATGATCTAAATAATACAAAACAAAAAATCTCTTGATACATTCATTCTTGATTCTTGGGGTATTCGTAACTAATTTAGAAACTGTATACCTGATAGTCTTGATTTACGAAGTTTTGGAGCACTGCATACATTGTTGAATTTCTCTAGTTGTATATTGTTTCCAATGTATAGTTTTAATACCTATTTATTATATCTACTGGATGCATCGATAACTAGACTGTCCTTAACATTTTATTTATGTTTTAGGATTTACAAAATATGAATGCCAAAAGAGTATTGGTTATGACGGACTCAAACCTTGGCTCCCTTCCCCCGATGTCTCAAGCTATGGATTCTATAAAAAAGTGTTCGATTGACTTTGATGTTTTTGACAAAGTTAGAATTGAGCCTACTAATGATAGGTAATAATGAAATGTGATTTCCATTCTAATCAAAAGTTGTTTTATTGCAAAATTATTGAATATGATTATTGTTTCGCTTTTTTAATATTATTTTAATGTATGTTTGGTTTGTATATAAATATTATGATTGGTTAGTTTGTAAATATAATGATTAACAGAGAAATTAAAAAAACTCAAATATTTTTACTAATAAATGCAATTTCAAAAGTATATCAGTTAGTTATAATTGTTTCAGTTAATTTTTTAAGCAATTTTCATATCCATTTTTAAACTTAGAAAGAAATTTTTTTTGTGGTCCACTATAATAAGTCAAATTTTTCTCAAGTTATTGTTGAATGTTATTTTAAATCCTTTATAAATCAACCATAATTAAAACTATTTTTTTGGAAATTTTCTATACCCTTATGTTCTGTATTAAAATTTACTTAGTGAAATAATATTGAAAGCTGACCTAAACACGTTTATAACTAAATCATGGAGGAAATTAAGGACTTTTGTAACAAATACATTTGTAAAAGTAACAAAATGAATTTTAAATGTTGAAATAAATATATAATATATAATGAAATAAATATGTTTTATAATTGCTTGTATGTGTTTATGTACTGATATTTTAAGAAAATATATATAACTGGCATCTATTGCCAACAAAATATGCATGTCTGTTTGTTTTGTTTTTTTTTTTGTTTTTTTTAAAAATAGTTTAGCATTAAATTTAACAAATTGTAGCTTATGCTATTAATCTCATTTCTGACGGTATGTGGGGTATTAAACAAAATTTTTAAATCGTATTAAAAGTTTAACTACATTTATTTTTTTTTAATTGATAACATATTGGAAATATATGAATAACAAGGTACATATAAGAATCACAAAAAATGTGATATTTTATTTAAAATAATAAATAAAAAACAATGACTCATCCTCTTCTTTAAGTTGACTACTAAAGCAATGCACCTCAAGCATTCATCTTAAACTGGTTTCATAGTAATTTTACCTTATTAAACAGCTTTTTATAAAATAAATATTGTAAGTTATAAAACCAAGCATTTTCCTGTTTAGAAAGTTTGTGTAGAAATTTCCCCTTAATGTGCATTTTGAATAACGAGGGGAAAAAAAACTGTTTTTTTGTCAGGAAAAATAACAGGTAAAAGGACAAATGTACAGTTAGTTAAATAAAATTCATTTCAGAATTCAAATTCATAATAATCTTATTTTACACCTTAAATGTTAGATTAAAAAAGTTATTCATGCAAGCTTTACTAAAATTCTTCAAAAAAAAAAATTACTAAATATCAAAATTTTTGAATGGTATAATATTAATGATGCCCCAATATAGTGAAAAATTATACACATGTGTCAATCTTAAAATATACGAAATATCCTCAGGTTTAGGTTGCTAGTATAATACCCCTCGTTAGTATAATAAGTTCATTATTTCTTTTAATTAGCGTGATTAATCAATTTTTTTCTATAGCTTTAAAGAAGCTATTTCTTTTGCAAAAAAGAGGAACTATGATGCTTTTGTTGCAGTTGGAGGTGGATCTGTAATAGATACATGTAAAGCTGCCAATTTATATGCAGCAGATCCTGAGGCTGAATTTTTAGATTATGTGAATGCACCCATTGGAAAAGGAAAACCTGTCACTAAGCCTCTCAAACCTCTAATTGCTGGTAATGAAAGTTTGTTATTATATTAATTTTTATACTACTCACTTTGTTCACAAACTCTTTTTTTTTCTTCTATTTTCTTATTTTTTATTATTATTATTATTATTTATTCTCAAGTACAGCAGAACCTTTCTAATCCAAACTAATTCAAACACTTTCCAGTTTGAATCCTAAAATTATAAGAAATTCTGATTGTAATTGATGGACGCCCAGTGGCTGAGTGGCAGTGCTTTGCACTTCCGTGCCACAGGTCCTGGGTTCGATCCTTGGGTCGGGCAAGGTTGACTTAGCCTTTTATCCCTTCAGTGGGCCTATAAATGAGTACCAACCATGCTTGGGAACTAAACACTGGAGTTCCGCGTTTGGCTGAGCACCTAACCGGAATATCTGCTCCTGCACCCCAGAGCCCAAGGTCAAGAAAACTGAGATGGTCACAGTTGGCCTTAACTCTCTATGGGCTATTCTGCTACCAGTTTTAGTTTTTTTTTTCTTTTTAAGATTGTAATTTATGATTCACACAATTTTTGACAAGATAATCAAAGACATGGCTTTGTCTTCTAATCGTGTTATAATCCAATGCACTAAGATTTCCGTGATCTTTTTTTTATGAGACAGAAAGATTGATACGTTTGAGCATTTTCATTTCTAGCACCATATCAATTTAAAGGTGGAAACAATTGTAATAGTACCTGATCACTTTCAGACATTGAATCATAGTTTTCTTCATTTGATATGAATTAAGAGTCTCACACTTTAAAAATCTTTTTCAACACTGCGTAAATCTGCGTTATTTTCCCTTTTAAACTATATTACACAATTTATTCTTTTTAAATGAAACTTGGACAACTCTAGTACTTGATGATATTATATAAGTTTTTTTTTATTGCCGCATTTAATGTCTTTGCCTAAATTAAAGTCCATATTTTTTTTATGGTATTATATGGTTCATTTTTCATAGTTATTTTATGAATATATCAGCTCAGATCAACAGAATTTATTTTACCTGGCAAACCTTACCTATTTTGCAAGGTTCTACTGTAAATTTATGTGCAATAAACTAACATTTATTTTGAAATTTTAAGTGCAAAATTAAAGCTTTAAACCTATTAAGTGTTTGAAAGTTTCTTTCAATGTATATTTACTAAATAAAAACGTAAGAAATAGAAACAAAAAATTGCAGCTAGAATTAGTAAAGACTTATTGATTAATATAACTAGATTATGAATTTATTTTTAAAAAATTACTCTTTTGAAAAGTAAGATTTTAAAATGAGTTAAGATTCGAATAATAAAATTCAAGATGCTAGTTTTGAAGTGTACTATATCTTAATATGGCATATTCTGATCTTAATTTTGGATGAGACTTCAAAATTTTTGTATAAAATTCTTCTAGGAATGTTTTTATAAAAAAAATAACTGAAAAGTTGATGTATCTCATTTTCTGTAGAGTATTAAGCAATGCTTCCCAGATAAAATTTTACAAAAAAAAAAAATTATGCTTTTTTTGTACTTTACTATTTAATTGCAAATATATCTTACATATTTTTAAATTTAACAATTATAAACATTCTATTTTACCAAATTTCATTTTAAAATCTTCAAATCTCTTAGAAATATTTAAGAGTAATGATCAAAAAAAATAGATAAAACAATATTTCTAAAATTTAAAAAAAAATTATTTGGTTTTTTTTTTTTTAAGTTGTTTTAAAATTTGTTTTTCATCATAAATGTAATGTGTTTTAGTGCCAACAACTGCTGGAACTGGAAGTGAAACTACTGGTGTTGCTGTATTTGATTATTTGCCTCTAAAAGCCAAAACAGGTTAATAACTGAATATCTTTCGTTCAAATGAATGAAAATAAATGTAGTAAACTTTCAAATTGTATGAAAGCTTAAACTTATATAAAAAAATATTTATTATTGCAAAGATATTGAAAAATAGCATATAGAATATTGAAAAATAGCATATTTAAAAGCAATCTCATCTTATACATAAATATATAAATTTAGCAATTATTTCTTATTTAAAGTTGATTGTTTATTTTTCTACTTAATTGACAGTAAAAAATTAAATCATCCATTTTTCTTTCTTATTAGTGTTTCTAATATTGTCAGTGATAATGTGTATTCAACATGTTTTTTTTTTCTTTAACTTGCATTTATGTCTATTTTTTGATCAAAAACTAGATCAATTTTTTTATCCATTTTTTGATCAATTTTGATCAAGTTTCGACTTTTATTTATGAAGGGAAAATTAATATGAGAACTTTTTAATTGAAACTTGAGTAATTTAAACGTAAAAAATCTTATCATTGATTTGAATGTCATATTTAAAGTAGGTAATTTTCTGTATTCAGTACAAAGCCCTTTATATCCAGCTACAACCTTTCCCATACCGCATGTTACTGCTTTCTTTTTCCAGGGTTGGCAAGGTTTTGGACATATGAGGAAATCCACATTAAAAACTGTATTATCTAAAATCTTTACTTCCTAAACTCTCTTAAACTGTCCAAAACTTTTCTGTCATCTTTAGTCAATAGCTACATTTTGTAGAATTTTTATTTAATGAACACAAGTATTTTGAAAAATTAGCAGTAATTCTTAATATCAAACGAAAAACGTATTGATTAATGTTAAATAGCAATCCTTTAAATACATTCAATGAAAAATGATTGAACTAAAAATAATTGGTTTATTCTTTCTGTCTTAAACTGCCCACACTTTGTACAATTTAGTTTATGTGAACAATGCTGAACAGGCAATAACTAAAACAGAAAAAAATAACTTAAATATGTAGTTTTTTGACTACCGATCTCATCGTCAAAATATTTTTTTGTTTATTTATAAGGAAATGAATGTACTTATTTTTTAAAATAAGCATTAATTAAGTTCATGCTAATTTTGTTTTTTAAAGTTTGTGCTAAGTTTTATAGATGTTATTTGAGTTCTTGCAACAAAACTTTTGCATAATTATATTTTTAAAATTTATAATGTTAAATATACATTGAATTTTGTGTTTTCAATTAATATTGAACTAATATTTAAAATTAAATATCAATAAAATTGATGAGATATTTATTATTTTATGCACAAAAAGTGCATAGTGAATTATATTTATAGTTGTTTAACTATTTTCAGAATTATTGGTATTAGATAGTTTAAAAAGTCATTCAAATTGCACTGATCAGGTTTTCAATTCTTCTTGTCATTTCCATGGGATGGAGAACTTGAATAAAGAATCTGATTGATGCAATGTAATTGCTCTGACAGATTCAGATGTAATGAAAATGGCTTCTGAGACTAAGTTTTGTGTGTCCTGCCTGAAACTAATTACGGATATCAAAAGCCCTAAAATCTCGAATTTTTTAACTGAAACTATACTTGTTATAGCATGACTCCATATTTTTAACTATGTTTAAATAGTTCAAATCAATTCTTGGTTTTAAAAGTGCAGCCAAAATCCAACTCTGCATCTGAATACACAATCTATTTTAAAACTTTTCTCAGCTTTTGAAAATTTTCAACATTTATAAAAGGCGTTTCTGGAAAGTAAGTACCGTTTTGCATAAAAATATTTGTTTCAAAACAAACATTTTTTTTTATATGATATGGCATTTAGGAAGCTATTTCTGCATTATTACCAATATTGTTTAAACATTTGTCATAGTGAGGAATCAATTTGTCTATACACTCTGCAATGAAAGCGAAGACAAATACTACCTTCAAGTAGTGCCTGTCAGCATCAGTGGTGTCTGAAGACAGGCTACCCTTTTTTGCGTCGTCATCAATGTATGATAACCTCATGCAAAGCAGTTTTTAGAATTTGTGGAAACTTATCACCAAGTATTCTTATTGTGGTGAACCATTAGTTTTAATGAATTTTCTTGTTCACTTTCTCAACCAAACCATCATTGACAACAGAAAGATGCCCTCTCCATGCTTTGTTAGAAACTGTTGCAATCATCATTGAGTTATCAAATCTATTTTCGACATAAACATCAGCTTGCTTAATACTCTTTATGTTCAAAGCTGTATAGATTGCACTTAACAGTCAGCATTTGTTTCATACATTTTAAATGCTCACTAAAACTTGGAAATGCAACACAATTCGACTCTAACACCATCAGTGAACAGACAATCAACCAGAGACCTGTGCATATGTGTAGAACTGTGGCGTAACTACCACTATAAATATTAAATACCAATTCACTAAGATATAAGACATGCTAACTTGGTTCAATCACGAGGTACCTTTTGACAGATGAAAGCTAACATAGTCTATAATTAAATCCCCACAATGGTGACCTGCGGACAAGATATGAACTTGCCAACAAAAATGGATGGTCCACATTAAACAGTTGATTTGCTTAAATATACTGCTCAAGGAAAANGGGGGGGGGGGGAATCCGGTGAAGTAAATAAAGTCTCCTGGTGAATAAACCAAGAAATGAAGGGAAAAAATAATAATGAGCGAAATGCTATAAACAAAAAATGAAGGGAAAAAAATGAGCAAAAATTAATATAAATAAATAAACAGCATGAATCAACTAGTGGTATCTGTTCATCGAATTTTATCACAGATAAAATTCTGGAAGGGGAGTAATGTGGCGTAACTACCACTATAAATATTAAATACCTATTCACTAGTATATGAGACATGTTAACTTGATTCTATCAAGAGGTACCTTTTGATAGATGACGGTTGGCATTGTCGATAACTCCGCCCCCACAGAACTATGATATTACAGCTGTGGTGGTGGTAGAATAAAACGGTTCTTACTTTCTGGACTTGCCTGGTGAATAAACCAGGAAATGAAGGGAAAAAAATAATAATGAGCGAAATGCTATAAACAAAAAATGAAGGGAAAAAAATGAGCAAAAATTAATATAAATAAATAAACAGCATGAATCAACTAGTGGTATCTGTTCATCGAATTTTATCACAGATAAAATTCTGGAAGGGGAGTAATGTGGCGTAACTACCACTATAAATATTAAATACCTATTCACTAGTATATGAGACATGTTAACTTGATTCTATCAAGAGGTACCTTTTGATAGATGACGGTTGGCATTGTCGATAACTCCGCCCCCACAGAACTATGATATTACAGCTGTGGTGGTGGTAGAATAAAACGGTTCTTACTTTCTGGACTTGCCATGTATTTAATTTTGACTTAAATGGAACTATTAATTGTGTTTAATTTCTAAATTTCTTGTAAAATTGATTTTCTTTTGTGCAGGTATTGCCCATCGAGCACTTCGTCCAACCTTAGGAATCATTGATCCTTTGCACACACTTCACATGCCAAACAGAGTTGCTGCATACTCTGGGTTTGATGTATTATGGTAAATCCATCTAATATCAATTCTTAAAAGGAAAATGACATGTTAATAATTATTGAATAAACCAAGATATGTTAATTCTATTTGTTAATTCCAGTCATGCCTTGGAATCTTATACAGCCATCCCTTACAACGAAAGATCACCGTGTCCATCTAACCCAATAATGCGTCCGGCATATCAAGGAAGCAATCCCATAAGTGATATTTGGTCACTAAAAGCACTCAAGAGTATGCAGAAATACTTTATAAGGTATCTTCTATGTGTGAATGTAAATTTAAATAATATACCTTTTAGTTATTGGTTTTCTTGCATATACTAAAGATATCCTACTTTGATACTCATTTTAAATAAATTATGTCATTAACAAAAATATATCTTCAGATTTTTTTTTGTATCATAGTGACTATGTGTAAGTGTGAATATAAATCATGAAAAATGTTTAGAAATGTGTGATGGTTAATGTATTAACATAAATGCCTGGAAGTATGTGTTTTTAAATAAATATTTTGATAAAATGTAAATGAATTAATTGTAAAGATATTTGAAAAGACAAGAAAAAAAAGGATTGATTGTCCATAGATTACATATCTTCTTAACTTTGATGCATGATAATGAGTACTATAATATAATCATGAAGCCATGTATAAAAATATTCATGTTATTATATTCATTTTTATTGTGGTTGTTATATGCTGGGTGTTCTGAAATATATATTTTTTAAATCCTTATAAAGAAACAGTGGAAAAAAAGTATACACAGTTGGGGTTAGAAACAAAAATGCTATAATATCTGTTGAATTCCTAGTCAGGAAAACAAGTTTAAAAAATCCAGTTTGTTTACCTGATGAAACTTGGAAGTGTTTTTAATAATCCTTATAGCTTCTCTCAATTTCCTCTGACAATCAAACAAGTTTGATGTTTTTAGGCCTGCTTTCTTCATCAGCAGTTCTCTACAATTTGATATCATTTTGTTATTTTCTCACTTAAATATTAATTTGTGACTCCTATTATGTTTACTCTTATTTTATTTATTTTTTTGGAAAAGTATTTTTAAACTAGATATTAAGAGTGATAATTATGGAGCTCCTGGTATAGATCAATATTTTTAATGATGTTTCGTTAAATATAATTTCATATGAACAAGCAGAAAGTTACTAAACATTACAAAAATTACTCATGGTAGTTTCATCAGGTGATGCCTGCTTTTATTACTGTACTGTTTAACTTACCCCATTTTTCAGAATAATTTCAGATTTCAAGTCAAATCACTTAAACTAACTGTTGGCTTTATTTAAATTTGTTTCTTAAATGTAATTTTTTTTCCAGAGCTGTCAAGAATTCTGATGATTATGAAGCTCGGTCAGAAATGCATTTGGCTAGCACTTTTGCTGGAATAGGATTTGGAAATGCTGGTGTGCATCTTTGGTAAGTTACTTATGATTTGAATTATGTATCATTCAATGCAATATACATATAAAATAGTTTTCATTTATTTAATTTTTCAATAATAACATTCACTTTTCAGTCATGGAATGTCATATCCAATTTCTGGCTTAGTAAAGAAATATAAAGCCTCAGAATATAAATGTGATCATCCTATTATTGTAAGTATCAACATTGAATTTTATAATTTTTATTTCAAAGTCAAAATGAAGATCTGGAAGGTTCTAAGTAATATTTTAATATATCTGAGTAAATTAGCTTTTAAACTTTTTTACATTGACAATAGGAGATAACCATTATACATTTCCCTTATATCTTAACCACAAGCTTTTAACTGCTACAATCTCTAAACCAGTAACGTTCATTTATACTGCTCACATCATAAATTTTACACTCTTGGCATTTTAATTTGCTGCCAAATGAAAGGTTCCCTACTGCCCATAACAAAAATATGTTCTGAACCTTGTCATCAACTATTTGTTGCCAAATGTGCTGGAAACCTTTTTCCATTCCTAAAAAAACGCTCAAAGAGTGTCTTCTTGTACATTTATAAATTGAGATTGAAATATAAAGACTTAGTAAATGGTGTATAGTTAATTAAGAATAAAATTAGATTTATCACCGAAATTTTTTTTTTTCAAAAATGTCATTTAGATCCTTATTAAGCTAAGCTCTTTGCGTAAGGATCTTATTAACCTTCTGCTTTGATATTTTAGTTTGAATCTGTTTACTTTATTAGACTTTTTTAATGTTTGTGTTTTCTTTATTTTGATATTGGAATGAATTTCTTATCTGTAAATAGAAAACTAAAGAAATTACTGCTAATAGCGAAAACAAATTCAATGAAAGTTAATGCATTTATCATTTTCTGAAATGCTAGGAATCACATGTTTGGTTGTATTATTTGATTCCCCAAATCATTATTACTTTGATAGATTATAGGAAAACAAATCTTCAAGTTTATTCAATCATATTTTTTAACGCTTCTCAGTTTTATCATTTAAATATTTATAATGTATGTGATATAATTACTTTAATGGGTAGGTGAATAAGTAAAGTACAAAATTGCATGCAAATCTTTTTTTCTATATGATTATATAATTTTAGTAAACTAATTAAAACATAAATGAAATTTTAATTTCATAACTGTGGTTAAAAAATTAGTTTGCTGATTACATCAAAGCAGGTAGTAGCTAAGTTTGTTTTAAAACTGAGACGTTCATTTTAATAAATAAAAAATATTTGTTTCATAAGGTGTTTCGTAACCAAATTCTTTAACAATTTTAAATTAATGCTTAAGCAATAAGAAAAAACACCCTATAAAAATCAAACTAATTACTATTGAGAAACTGAAAACATCTAAACCTGAATTTTGGAGAAAACATGAGGTAATTGGAAAGAGATTATTAGAATTACCTCCATGTTCCATCAAGAAATTAAACTGATTTTGGTGGGGTTTTTTTATTCTGCCTTTCTTGCTAATGATTTGAAAGATTACAATAGCATTTTTGTATCTCACTCTCTTAAATACTGAAAGGTTCTAACAATTCAAATTATAGATTGCAATTTAGGAATCCCTTGTATTTTATTAAGAGATTTCTATAAATTAATTTTCATTAATTTAAAAGATTAATTTTAAACAATTTATTAGATTTTATTGCATACATTTTCTCTCTTTAAATCCCTGGTACTTAATTTTTTTCTCACTATTTTTAACAAATTCATATGTTTTAATAAACAAAAGCATTAATTTTATGTTTATAATAAAGCAATTTATTTCTGTTATTTAATTTCAAACAATTGGATAAAATATATCTTCATAATAGTTTCAAAATAATACTGAAGCTTTAATGCGGAACCTCCTTTTTCGAATTTCATAAGCTTTACTCTTTCACATTCCAGGCTTGTTCCTTATTATTTATTCTAATTTTGTCACATGTCTAGTGCATATATCTACTACTGATTGAAGATTTTGCTTATTTTGTTTATTTTTAATTTAGCCTCATGGGTTATCTGTAGTGATTACGGCACCTGCTGTCTTCCGCTTCACTTCACCAGCTTGCCCGGACAGACATTTGACTGCTGCTGAAGCATTAGGTTAGTATTACTAAAAGAATTCACGCTTTCCATAAACTCACTATTTTACAATTATATATTTAATGTTCTTTTTCTATTTCATGAAATATGTAATAATCAATTGCAATCAATAACCATATTCACTAATATAACAATAGAGCACAGCTAATATTCCTGGAAGACGAGTTATCTCATCTGTCGCAATGAAAGAGTTACATTTAAGGCAAAATAGCTTTGAACTATTGGTTGATACTTTTTCCATGACTGTAGTTATATCAGCTAGAAAATTGTTTTAGTGTGTCCGTATTTTTCTTTCGACCCTAAATAAAAACTAAACAAATTTTAAGGGATATTTTGGGTTCAAAAAACGTAGTTGTCATAGTGTTCTCATTTTGCTCTTTATTTATGCTATTTCAACAGGAAAAGACATTACCAATGCCAAAAAAGAAGATGCTGGTTTAATTCTGTCTGATGTGGTTCGCGATTATATGCACAACTTAGGCATAGAAGATGGCTTAAAAGGATTAGGGTTTGATTCAAGTGATATTCCAGAGCTGGTGGAAGGCACTTTGCCTCAGGTAATGCAATTTATGTAACAAATACTGGGTGTTTTAAAACTCATTGGCAAAAATTAAAGGGGTGGTAGAAATAATCTTAACAAGCAATTATTACCATACAACAATGCATGTGAATCACCAGGAAGTATCCGTTACTGTCACATGAAAGAACGAAACATGTTACTGATCGAGGTTTCTATATTTTATTGACAGCATGTCTGGTAAAATTACAGAAACTGCTCAAAAGAGCACTAATGCAGTGGTTACACCTGTGCCAGAATCATGACTAAATTGTCGCAGAACGTTACTGAGTTCTTGCAGAAAGATCTTTCCTTTGGGAAAGAAAAAACTTTGGTTTTCTTTTCTATAGAAATTTTTGAAAGATTTTTTTTCTTTTCTTCAGAATTGCATTTTCTCAGATGCTTTTCTCGCGCACCAGAGTTGGGGGGGGAAATGCTTGTGATTTTTCTGTTCACGTTTGAGAATAATGAAAAATAAAGAGTAATGAAATAAAAAGTTTTGATTTTCTTTTCTGCTGAAATTTTCGTTCTATTTTTTTATGCAATTATTACTATTGATTTCCACATAGCTTTTAAAATCAAATATTTTTAATACAGTAGTATTATTTATTACAACAACTAGATTTTGTTGTTGGTTTTTTTTTTTTTTTTTTTNAATTGTTTTTTTTTTTTTTTTTTTGGTTGTTACTGCTACGGATTTCCCAATTTTTTTTAATGTGTTTATGATTTACAAAAGACTAATAAAAAAAATAGTGTCTTTCCCCCCTACAAAATATAAGTATATTGACATATGTGAATTTATATAAAAAAAGATTACATATTCAATTAAAAAAAATATATTTTTTTTTTTGAAGTTGACGCTTCTGCTACTTTAAATTAGTAACATGTATACACATTATTTTTAAATTTATTATTAATCTTGCAGAAAGATATTAGTATTAGAGAAGTATGTTGCAGAAAGCTCGAAAAAATTCTGTCACAGGGCACCTGTGTTTAGCAAGCGGAACACATAATTTAATTTAGGTCCAATTTAGCATCTCCTCTATCCCTTTGGTGTTTAATTTTTTCATGTGACAGTAGCGATTCACCATTAGCTCTTCTCCTGTAGTGATAATTGCTTGTTAAGATGTTTTCTTATCACCCCTTAAATTTTTGCCCCTGGAAAACTGACAACAAAAAAAAAAGAAACAATTTCATCTGGCAGTGCTTTGCTGTTCTGTTTTATGCTAAATTTAAAAAAAAAAAAAATCTGATAATTTTATCATATATTCATTGCATTTTTTGGGCTCTAAGTCACTCTTGCTGTCTGGGAGTCTTTTNTTTTTTTTTTTTTTTTTGTTACTTTGAAATTTTATTATTTAAATTAGTATTCAATATGGTTTTCAAAGTTTAAATATATGTTGCATGTTTCTTCATGGCAAATATATGAATCTAATGAAATTATTGAGTTATATTTTTAATTGAGTAAAAATGAGGTTTCCATTTAAAGTTTTAAATATATAATATACTTAACTACAGCATTGATCAGATTTGCATGTTATGTAATAAAACTGGGTTCAATTAGTTTTTTTTTTTAATTCAGCACCATAAAAGCTCACTTTAAAATTATTATCTATCAACAAGCATAAAATGTTTTTCCATAGATTTGATCTATGGAAAAATATTTTATGCCTGTTGACTGGATGAATCATAGCATCAAAATTAGGGCCAATTATTTTCCAACTAAGAACTATTTTTTATTGATCAATGTAGAATTGGTAAGTTATCTCAATCTGCCAAGCTGATCACACACTTTAAGGGATCACTCTTAAATAGGTTACCTATTTAATCACTATATACACCCTTTTCAAGGCTGCGGTAGAAGCGGTGTAGAGCTTTAGCCCTCACAATTTATAAATGAAGTGGCACAACTCTAAAATAACAATTTGTCAATCAATATTTTTTGTATAATTAAATTAAAAATTATTATTTATTTTTTTGCTGTATAAGTATCTATTTCATTACCTTCACCGAAACTGTTACCAAATCATTCTGTATTCATGCCCCTCGGAGGTGATATAAGTTGATCAATGTGAAAAAGTTTCAAATTTCATTACCTTTATTGCTTTAAGGAATAATCTGATGATAATCCTTTCTAAGCTTTTAATTTATAATTAAAATAATTTTTACTCTTCATTATACTTTAAATTGTGAGAGATTAATGAAAATCTACATATAAAAGTTTTTTCTTGGTCACACGAAATGTCACAATTCAAAGAAATTGCGAGGTTTGTCATCTAAAAACACTTCGAAATTTCATGAACTATTTGAAAATATAACTTATTAGCTCTTTTGACTAGTACATAATACCTGTACAGTGTGCTATAAAATAAATAGACCACCCTAAATGACTTTTGATCCTAATGATCAGATTTTCACTTTCTATGGCTCATCTTAATGGTTCAAAGGGATGAATGACCTCCATGCTAGTAAGTGAAAGCGATATTTTATGTTTCAAAATCAGACACAAAAACATACTTTCTCTGAATTAACATTCACCTTTTTTTTGGAGGGATATAGGTTTCTCACCCCCGAAATATAGGGGTAGCAGCAATCTGGGAAATATAGTTCCAATAGTCAGAAGAGCAATCCAAGACTCCTTAATGTTATTTTTACTTTTTGCATATTTCGAGAACTTCTTAAGCAAAATCGATATCCTTTTGCACACAATTGTAAGAAATAAGTTTATCCAAAGATTCCATGGAAAATATAACTTTAAAAATATTCATTTCATTTAATAATAGTTTAATTGTAAGATATACAAGGTTTTACATCCCTTTGAAGATCGTATTTTTAATTGGAGCAAAATAAGTCTACTAATCTGAGAAATCTAATTTTAAAGAATACTTTTCTTTTCAGGAAATATTAGACTTCGCTCAACTTTTGTAATTTACCTTCTTTAAAATGTGAAAAATTTCATATTAAATTTTAAAAAAATATTTACTAGTTTTTTTTTTTTTGCATGGAACTTTCTTTGGATAACCAAATTTCATAATTGTCTGTAAAGACTTTTCAATTAAGCTTTAGAGAGATAATAAAATTAAGAGGTTCAACCTTTGGACTGCTTTACTGATCCAAACTATTAGGACCATATTTTAGAGGTAAAATCCGCTGGGGGGGGGAATGTTTATTCAGGGAAAGTTCGTTTTTGCGTCTTATTTTGTAATTTACAAGTTTTAGGACTCTTGTTATTCAGGGCCAGGGGTCTGTCTAGGTTTTTGTGAAAACTAAAATGTCATCACAAAAATATGGTAAAAATATAGATTTATCATTTCGTACGGGATACAAAAATAAAATTTTAAGAAAAAGCATTTTGTGAAACTACCGTTTTTCCTAAAGTTGAATTTGTGAAGGTACCACTGAACGGTAGTAAATTTGGCAGTCAGACCCCTGAGGGCAGTCTGTTTTATTGTTTGCGTGCTGCAATTAATTGTGAATTCTAGTTTGTTATTTACCTTAAATAATTTAGGACTAATTACTTTTTTACAGCACCGTGTTACAAAACTAGCTCCCAGAGAACAATCAAGAGAAGAACTGAGTCAATTGTTTGAAAATTCTTTAACTGTATACTGAGGCTGAAATTAACATATTTCCAAGTACAATTATGAAATCTTTTATTATATTTATACATACATGTTACATTTCAATAAATAGTTTTATAAATACAAGTAGCAAAGTTTGAATTTTTAACCTTTTAAAAAGCATCAAATAAATAAAAAGGTAAACTCAAACATAAAAATACTGTCAGATTTTTCAGAATTAAAAATTTCCAGTCTTGGTTGAGTCAACATTTGATGTTCAGTCTTTCAATATTTAACTAAAACAGTTTTTCAATTAAAAATTTACCCTTGTTAGAAAATGCTAGTTCTTTCAGATCAGGTTAAAGTGTTATAATTAGATGCTTGAAAACAATGTTGGGGTCACTTCACTGATGGATTGCAATGAACAGTTTGGATGCAAAAGGATGATCACTTTATGTACAAATTATTCACTGAGTACTAGTTAAATGCGTTTGATGAACCAAGTTTTCTGTTAAACAGTTAGTCTTGTTATCTTCAGGTAAACTAGATTCCAAAGAGGTGGCTTTCCAACTGGAACTTAGGTTACATGTTCCATGCCATTGAGCCTGTTTCTTTACTCTGGACTAAAAAAGAAAAAAATCTTCAGTTAGTAAAATAACAAAATTTTACTGTTTAGAAAACTAGGTAGTTTGTTTCCATAAAATTTCAAACTTTTTTAACAAGTTTTACAACAGATGAGGACTGAAAATAACTATTACAGTTTTTGCTACAGATCATACCAGTCTAAATAAATTGCAAGGATTTTCTCAGACTACACCACTTTGTTTATGCAATGTTAGAAACAGTTTTGATAACTTAATGAGAAGAAACAGCCTACTTTTTTACGCTGAACACAGCTAATTATACATTTTTCCATCTGTTTTTGTATCATTGATATTTCAAACTTGTCATTGCAGGGATTCCTGTAGCAAAAACTTAAAAAAGTGGAATTTTATAGCAAATGTGTGGATTTTTGCAACAACAAAAAAAAATTATTCTCTTATAAGTGAACTTTATTTTTGCAATTTTTCTGTTAATTTTGATCATTGATTATAAAAAATTGCTCATCTAAAAATTATAGCGTTTGGCAATGTTTTTAAATTTTCTTTTTTCAATAAATGAAGTTGCAATGTTGAAATCTCAATAACATGGTTAAGTGGAAAGAAGTGGTGTTCTATCCTATCTACATTGGTGGTTTGAAGCCCATTCAACTTCGGATTGATGGGCACAGACTTGCCTAGGAAGTAAAAACAGTCATAGTGCAATGCCCACCACCATGCACTAAATCACGAAATTGTGGCAACTACGACTCCTCTGGCCTCACCGAGACATGCATTGCAGAAATGCTTTAATGTATATCCAATAATATTGATGATAAATATTATTAGATATACATGATGCTTTAATGTATATCCAATAATATTGCATAACAATTTTTCCATAAAATTAACTTTTGAATTTCCACATTCAGTAATGAATATTAATTCAAAAAGACTTGTAAGACTACTTTATCTCAAAAAGCTTCAAACTGCTTTATAGTGAATTATCATTTTTTCCAATAAAATATTTCTTATTGGGAAATTCTTTCTGAAATTGTATATTTAAGAGTTTAGATGCACTGTGCACTACAAACAATATTTTTTCTTATTGAAATTATTCTTTAAGGGTAACATTTTATTCATGTATTACTGGTAGGTAGATTTTTTTTCATGCTTTCACTAATTGTAAGTTTGATACATTATAGAGGAAAATATGAGGTTAAAAAAATATATTATAATTAAATTCATAGAGTTAAAAATCAGACACATGCCCTAGCTAGAAGTAAAAAAACGAACATAAATATTTTACAATCTGATGCTGTCTTAATATTTATATGAAAAAAACGTCTGTTGGTTGAAAAAATTTTATAAATGCTTTCTAACTCGAAAAAAAAATCTGACAATTATTTATCTCTTTTATAGGAACACAACTTTTGAACAATAGTTAATCGACTTCATCACTGTACAAGAAAAAAAAAACTAACAATATAGTAACTGTAAAACTTGTCCAGAATTCCTGTCAAAAAAAAAAAAGGAAATTGTAAAAGTAGTTACGAAACTAGGAATTGCACTCTCAGTTTCAAAATTAATTACTAAGTTAGTCAACTGTCAGCACTACTAACTTAGAAAAACCATTAAAAAAATTCCAAACACACACCAATCGTAATATTGATATGGAAATGAAAATTAACATTTATAATGGTTCGACATGTGGGGAAAAAAAAAATTATATTTTTTACTCAACTTTGCCATCTGTTGTTAGTAAACTATTTTATTTAGAAAGTAGTAAACCTCATTTCTAACTCCTTCCATTTCTCTTCAAATTGACTTTTAAAATCTAATATATGGGGCATACGATATGTAGATAAAATATGAATGAACATAAATACTTACAGATTTAACATCCCGCCTCCACTTATTTCCACACTCTCCATTACAAGTCGGGCAAGGTCTAGTCATAGAATATCCACCACACTCAGTGCAGTCCAAGCTAACATGATCATCATACCAACTGACTCCACATCTGAAATAAACCATGAAAAAATCAATAAAACATTGGACAATAAAGACGCTTGAAAATATTAATTGTTCTTGAGCATTGAATGAGCTGTTATTTTGGAAAGTGGAATAGGTTGATTGTGAGTTAGTTTTTTTNTTTATTATTTTTTTTTTTTTTTTTTTTACAATATTAATGATCATTATCGCACTCTAAAGTTAAATCAAATTACAGTGTTAAAAACATTTAAATTTGTTATAAATTCATTCTAACACTAACCCTTAAATATCTTGATATGGGGAAAAGGGGACTTATTCCACTTTCAAAAATAATGACACAAATGTAACGCAAAATGGATATTTACTTGGAACAGGAATTATAGGTTCTTCTTAGGCCTTCGAGTGTTAACATATCTGATGTATCAGGAACTTGGTTTAGGTTTTCTTCACTGTCAAACACTTGATCAATACCTTCGATGTTCTCCTTTTCGCTGTTTCTACTTAAACGCTTGATTCTCATTTTGCCAATCTTAAATTCTGTAAAAGAAAAAAAAGCTTAGAACTTTAGAAACACAACTATTTTATATTTGAATAGTAAGCAAGCTCCATTTTTTATTTGATCAATAAATGGGTGGGTGTTTGGTCTTGGAAGGGACGGAGGGTATGCGGTATCTGTCCTCATTAAACTGTTCTACAGTAAATAGCTAGACTTTGTGCACAAGTCACCGGGTTACCTAGAGAGGGGGTTGCAATCCCTTCTGCAGAAGTTGAAAATTCTGATGGCATGTCTCCATATTATCCTTGTTTCCTTGAATGTTACAAATTGTGAAATGTGCAGCTGTATAGTATGACATAGAGAACTACTACTATTACTTATTCATTATAAAATAAACTCGTTTTATTATTCTGCTATGAATGAAAAATAAAAAAAATTTGTTTCCTCAAATGTTATAATACCAAAAATATTCTGCAACTGCACACAAGAAAAAAAAACAGAAGATGAACAAAGAAAAAAAAAGGTGAATAGATAGGTAAATGTAAAAATAAAGCATTCTAAACAATATTTTAAAAAAGAATTTAAAACTTGATGGCTATCACTATTTATAGGAAAAAGTTAGCTTTTGTCAACTATCTTTAACATTTTTCTAAAATATAATTCTATAGGGGGGAATGTTCTAGTTTTTTGAAAGGCGGCCTGCCCTGCTTGCCATTTGATCCCAATAAAAGCACCCTTTTTGTAAAAATAAGCCACCATCCTTTAAAAGCACTGCCCATTTTTTCGGATTCCATTTTGAAGATAATTAATTCACTGTTTAAAGAATAATTAGACATTGGTAAAATTATCTCTGTTTATAGGTTAAATTCAGATTATACTATTACAAATATTTATTTTGCTGGGATTATTCTCAACTAGTTAAATTTTTAAAATAATCTTTTTGGGAGAGCAGTACCGTCTTTACGCATGGGCACACCCGGGCAGTGCCCGAGGGCCCCAGGTACTCAAGGGGGCCCCGAGAGTCTTACTTTTTATAAATTTTATTTAAAAAAAATATAAGACTAAGCAAAATTACCTTATATATTTTTTAAAATAAATATATTATATTGTATAAACTGTGTATTTTGTTTTTCTTTCTACAAATAGTGATTGATTATCTTGCAAACAACAATAATTTGAATAGTTTATCACCAGGGAAACTTAAAAAGACAACCGAAATCTATTTATTAATGTTTCAATGAAATTTTTATGTGAATTCAGCTTTTTTGGGTTTACAAAAAACAAATTTAAATCAAAACGTATTTAAATTTGTTCAAAATATTGTATATGTTAAAAATGATTTATTTTATATATATTTGAAGTTCTTTAGTTCGATTTTAAGCAGTATGACGTGTTATACGGGCCCAAAACATTTCTTTGCCCGGGGGTCCTGCATGCTATTAAGACGGCCCTGTGGGAGAGTGGGGATATTAATTTTTTAAATGATTTTAAAACTATTTTTTAAATAAATAGCTTTTTTAAAAAAATGAACCTTTCATTCCGTGCAGATTCATTTTCTCATAATTTAGTTTAAATTATAGAAGAAAGCTTTCAAGCTGTTTATCAATTAATCATTTTATGTGAGTTGACTTTTTTTTGAAAAAAATATACACAGAGATTGCCTATATTGACAAATATTTACTTGCAGAAATTGCTATTTTGATAAATATTTACAATGTTAAGCTAGTGCCTTTAACAGGCAGGAACAGTCCTGACCTTTTTTATTCTTAGGGAGAATTTTGCATATCTTAAATCTTTTATCACATAATACATTAAAATATTTGAAAAATAAAGATATGAATGACAAAGAAAATTTTTTACTTTCATTAAAAATACAATTTACAAGTCAACATTGCAATTCAAAAATTTTTTAAATTACAAGCGGTTTTACATTACAATTCGAACAGTACAAGCAAATACTAATTAACAAATGCATAAAGATTTATCAAACGATTAACGAACCGAAAAAGCGCAAGACAACCTTCAACCTATGAAATTAAGAACCCAATCCCAGCTTAAAAAAACGCGAAATACATTTTCAAAAAAAATGGCGAAATATTAAAAAAAAAAAATAGACATCTGTAACAAAGTATGAGGAAACAGGAGATTTGGAAATCATTCTTAACAGTGGATGCGGAAAATTTAATTTCTATGATGACAAAAATAACCTAGATATTGATTTATACCTAATTGGAAAATAGCGGAATAAAGTCAGTAAAGGAAAACAAAATTTATAATTCGTAAGTGAATTAATTTATAAAATGACTTTAAAATATATTCTTTGCAAAAATTTATTTGTCACGTTAAAAAAAAAAAAAAACATGCGTTTTAGTGGTATTTTGTAAAGTAAAAATTGCAGTATTAACTACAAATTTCTATCCCAATTTCTTAATTGTCAATGAATTCCATTCACGGCATTTATATCTACATAAAATAGAGGATTTCAATTACGAGACATTTCATAAGTATTATGCAAATTCTTAAAACTGCACTTTAATTGAAAATCGTAGCCGAAAAGGGAACGAACCTTTTGAAAAAATGAGGATTATGGGTCTAATTTCACAAAATTCCATTTTAACTCTTCGATTCTAACTGTCACACTCTTTGAAACGTTTAAAAACGAACTGAATGGCTGCTGGTTTATGTTTTCACAACTCATTTATCAAATATGGATGCTACATTAATTGCTTTAACATTTTAATTCTAGCTAACTAGAATAAACTAGATTGAAATTCTTTAGGAGGGAATTAATACCTCCTTAGAACTTACACCAACCACAACTAGTTGGAAAAAAGGAAAAAAAACGGCGCTTTTATCTATAATATTGTTATTACAAGACAAATTTCAGATTTACTAACATCTGTGGTGTGGTATAATTTTCATTATTAAATCTTTAGCAAAAAATTTTTTAATTAATTTGCAATAGTTTCTTATTTAATTAAATCATTTGCAAACGATAGTTTATTAGATCATTTTGCAACTGATAATTTTCTAAATTATGCCTCTGGCGAAAATGATTATAAGAGCTATAAGAACAGGAAGAAGTTTCATTTCCTCACACCACGTTTTTTTTTTCTTAGCATATTTATTTAGAACAACTTAATTTGGAATATATTAAAATCACTTACACAGATATAAAAGAAGAATCCACCGGAAAATTCTTTCGTAGTAAAAATATAAAAATACTTCCAGCACTTATTCCAAGCAAGGACTTTCTCAAAATAAACTAAAAGGATTCTCACAAGAACTTCATACAAATCATTCACAGACTTTCGATGCGATAGGTAAAGTGAAGAGAAGGGACTATAAATAAATTTCGAGCCGAGCACTCTTGTGATAAATAGACAACTGATAAGAATAGGAAGATAAAAATTTTTAAATGAATCACAGCACACGTGAAATAAAATACCTTGAGTACGCTGTTTATCACGCGGATTACTTGGATAAACACACTAAAACAATAAAGACGAAAATTTCGTAAGAGCACGAGGTGTATAAAAGATTGTTCAAATCTCATTACTTTTTCAGAAGAAGGAATCTAGTTTCCGGTGAGCAATTTCGAAGCAGACGAAGTTAGAACTCGATTAAGATTTACCTTGAAATCCAAACGTTTAGCATAATTACATAAAGAACGTAATTCATATATCGGGTGTGACGTTAATATCTAATAATTGTGTATGTATGTAAAGGATAAAGAAAAAATTCTAACGAACTACATATTTTGAGTGGAGGCACCAGTTTGCCTACTTACGACAGATTAGACTAATTTATTCGTGGTTATTTAATGAAGGATAAACTTCAATGTTAATCTCAAATTTGAAAAAAATGTATAATAATTAAGGTTATGCCTAGTACGTAAAAAATATGAGATCCAAAGTTATAAAAGACTGAAGTGATCAGATTTTTTTTTTTTCTGGCACTGTATGCAATCAATGCAGCTGTTTCCAGACAATTTGAAAATAAGATTGCAGAAGCAAATTTAAAATTAAAATTTTAGCTCCCAAGCTAGTTACTATAAAGTTGAAAAAGCAAATAACTAAAGAAAAAAAATGGAAATTCATTTAAAAGTTTCGATTATGGCTCAATAGAGATAGAGGTTTCCCTCATCCTCAAAGGTGAAATTTAGCCAGAATGTTGAAATTATTGAAAAGGAGTTTCGGTCAAAAGGGAGTTGCGGTCAAAAGAGAGAAACTTAAAACTTTACAGTATTTAAATAAAAATTCAAATTTATACAAAAGAATGGGGCATTCTTTACGTACTCATACAAGTAAATAAAAATTCTCAGTATGTTACTAGTTTAAAGTACAAAACTTATTCGCGCACTGAAACTCACATTGTTCAATGCATTCCTTCATTGTTCAATGCAACTCGCATCGTAATCTAATGTTAATAGTAAATTGGTTTTAAAGAACTAAGTAGAACATGTTTAACACTTTAAAACTCACATTTTTAGTTTTAATTAACATGTTAATCTGTTGTAAATGCCCGGCTCAATTTTCATACAGTGTTTTACAAAGAAAAAATACATTTTGTAAACAGTATTCTGAACAGTCAACACATCATAATTTGAAGCAATTTTGCTAAAAATGTTTCGTAACATCTTACTCAAAACTCTTCCAATGATATGAACAATTTTTTTAAAAACAAACATTAGCATTACATATGCAGAGATGCCAACTGCTCCGGACACGCCAAAATAATTTTAAAAAAAACGGTAAATAACTACGAAGTAAATGTTGAAAATATTTGACTATTTTTGCTTGCTTTTTAAGAGGTATATCATGACATTAGTACGATAAAGTGGTAAATTATATAAGCCTAAGAATTATTTAGAAATAGTGGTGGATAAAATTTACTAAATTGAATTTATCAAACCAAGAATCACAATTGATAAGCTACCACTTTAAAATATATATTTGCTCTCCGGAGCAAGTTGGCATCTCTGCATATGACGTTACCATATGACCATGGCATACCTGCCATGGTAAGGGGGAAAATGAAAGGTAGATATTACAAAATTTTAAAATTTAAGAATATTCTATCAAATTAATCTAAGAAACGTTATCAAAGAAAAGGTAACTGTTAACTAGTGGTTTGATGCATGCAATAAACAAAGTGAAAGTTTACTTTGATAGAGATTGTTCTTTTAGAAACTTTTCCAGATTTCCTGAAGTAAACAAAAAACTAGGAGAATTTCAATTAAACCACGAGTATAATATCAAAATCCTATAGTATTCAAAAGAATCAATAGAGTTGCCAGGTATATTATCACGTCAAGTTTAAGGTCCTTTTTCCAACAGGTAGGATATAAAATTACAAAATAAGTGAAATGGAACTTACATCGGAATAGGCAAGCCAGGAACTGGAAGTAAGCAGTGTTGTGGAACGAAACCAAAACAAACCTGACTCAAAAGAGCTGCTCGAATCAAAACAAATGAAATGAGAACTCGACCTATTTCTTTCTCCCTCCAAGGGAAATAGCAAAGCAGTAAAATGATTTCAAGAACACGTGCCTGACAAGTGTAAGTGTCTGCATTTGTTTTTATTTTCACAAGTGGCGCCAAACATTCGGCTGTCTTAATGAATTTCTGAAATTGAGTTAATTCATCCGAAAAAATTCGAGGTTTTGGAATCACTTTTTTTTAAAAAAAAAAACAGTAATTTTCGTATGAAAGAATTACATAGACTGGTACCAACAGCAATAGTTCATGCGTTTACTAAAATCGCTGATACAGCAATGAATCATAACTGAGGTATTATGGTATCGATTAGGCGTTTATGTATTTATTGAACAATCGACAGCAACTTATTTTTTTCTGAATGAAAAATATTCTCAAATATTAAAATTTCACAAATATAGTCGAATTAAAGAAGAACAGAGAACCTGACTATTAACTCGTTAAATGAATGTCCAATCAGGTGTAGTTATAAAAAATAAAAGCTGTAGCGTACAAAAACATGCTGTATTATTAATAATTGGTAGAACACATGAGGAATTTTACATTGTTTTTCTTCATATCTTACCTGCATGCAATTTTTGAATAAATTGAATCAAATGTTTTCAAACCCTTTCGAAGGTAATTAAATTTCCACGAACATATACTTTTTTTTCCCTAATAACTCACAATCAAAACGTTTATACCCAATGTCTCGTTAAATCCAAGTTATACTCGCACGAACAATGTAAGATTTTTAACATTAAGCTAACAATTTTCCTCACTAAATTCTGTCTAATGTAAAATTAAGGAATGTAATAAGCGAGTAAGACTCTGCGTTTTAATTTTAAAGAAAAATATACCTTACTGTTTTATTTTGCTATTATATTAATTTGATAGCTCTAAGTCAAAGAGCAGATACTATGTTTTATTTAGCATATAATTGAAATGCGTAGAAGCGAAAAACTAGTAGATTAATGGCATTGGATTAAATATAAAGTTAACTGGTATGTAATATGCCATTATAGGCATAGAATATTTCCTAGATTTTGAATTCTTTATTTCATAAATTTTATTTAAGCATTTCTAATCGCTCTTTAAATGAATCTAATTTTATTAAATTTTATAAAGAAAGCGAATAAATATATTTATATTTTCTCAATAAATGTAAGAACTAGCTTTTTATTTCAATGTAAGGTGTATAACGAAATATAATTCAATGTCACGGCAAAGGAGTAACAAAATTTATAAAAAATTTATTTCTACAATCACATTAAAGATTAGTTACGTTATTAGGTCTACTTTAATTTTAAACGAACTTTTTGGCCTTAAATGTTCAGCCAAATTATTTAAATATTATCACTAGAAAATTGAGTGTGATCGATTTTGGCTTGACTTTTGGTAGTGTTCATTTTCAATAACGCGCCTTTAATGGATCTCTTCTGAATTACAAGGCTTCGATTAAATACTAACTTTTGAATTGGCTTATAATTAAGGTGCTCATGGAGGATGTATCTACCATGGCCCATCTCTAATAAAAATCAAAATTTATCCTTTTACCCCTAAATTGTTATTTGGATAAGATAATTCTTTTTTAATTCTGCAACTCGAGTTCGGCAGTAGAATTAATATTTTACAAAATAAAAGTCTTATTCTGATTAACATCCTATTTTCAAAGCCTAAAATTTATTTACTTTTCCCTATATATCAGTCTGCAATTATGTGAAGTACCATCCACTTGTCCCACCCTCAAATGTTAAATCTAAATATGATCTATTAATTCTGTTTTCTGCCACAATCAACAAAATTAATCTGCTACAATTAGGCCTCTATATAAATAGTATATAAATATCTATTTGTATAGAGGCCTAATAGTTATTTATATAGAGAGCTCTATATAAATAGTTTTAAATATTAAAATCTAAGCATAACTTGCAACTTTGTTTTTTAATGTAATTGTTATTTAATTCAAACAAAAAGATGAAGGCGTTTGAAAAGGTATTAAAAGAAAATGCAAAATAACCGGAAAATGAAAAACGACAACTGTTCAAATGATAATAGCACTCACGATCCCAAGTTTCTAGAAAGAGAAAACACGCGCTAGTCATTTTCTCTTTCCTAGTTCGAAATCTATTTTAAAACTACTCCATGTGATAAACACGGTCAGTTACCTCTGTCAGGCAAGTAAGAAACGCTTTTCGCAACATTCGGCATAGAAAAAATTAAATTTCATTGATAAGAATAGTATTATTCGTGCGAAAAACGAGGAGGTATTGTTATATGACACTTTTTTTTCTTCAAACATGCCAGGAACACGCGCGGAACGCAAAAGGAAAACACTGGCGAAGAAATACTTTTTATTCCATTTATACAAATATTTGATCTTGCCTAATTCGGGTGTGCAGACTTCAAATTATGTTTAAAAACGTTATATACCATATGAGAATGCATAAATGTTCCGACAAACTTCTATTAGGATTAGGGCACATCATTAGGATTAAACTTGGATAAACACCTATGCCCGAAAATGTCGCCTTACGCGGTTAAGAGCGCTTCTCTATTATGACCTGTTCCGAAGCTCACGAAGAAAATTCAAAATAGGGGAAGAGCCCGCAGCGGCGTACGACATTTTACGCAATTTTAATCCTGATGTTTTTTAACTCTCCTAAGTTAGTCGAAACATTTATGCGACTTCCTGTTATATACAATAACAACGTTTTTAAACTTCTAAATTTCGACAAAAAATTGACTAAAAATGTCATTTAAAAATCTGGGGCTTGAGGAGAGAAACAGATTGTAGATCTGAAATCAACGACGCGAAAGCAGCCAAGATCCGTTAAAAAATCCCAAGCAACCAAAAAAAAAAAAAAAAGTTCCAGTGTTATCTGAATATTTTCTTTCCACTTTAAAATTTAATAATAAAACAAATTTACGGTAACCTTCTGCATTTGATGAAAAGATTGGAGATATATAAAACTGGCCAAATTGCATGTCGCTTGTTTTCAAACCAGACTAAACTAATCCTAATTGATAGTTAAAACTAACAGGCAGTTGACCTTATTGGATTGGGAGCCAATCTTCCTAACTAGATATCCATAATCGGAAATACAACAAATTATTATTAAAATTCAAATTAGCGCAATTTCAGGTTGTTTTTTTGTGATACTTAATTCCATATAGGAATATACTCAATACTATAATACTATGAATGAATTTACTATTAAATTAAAAAATTTAACACCCCTGCGTTATATTCCAAATATCCGCTCCAAACAATATTTCATAACACTTGATATTTAAGGAGAGAGAAAAAAAAATTTTTACAATATGAAAATTCTTAAAAAGTTTATATCTATATATTGATGCAATTCCCATCTAAAAACGACGGGACACTCCTTAACTCAAAGATGAACATGACGTAACACGCTTGTATAGTCAGTAAATTTGAAACGAAAAATTATAGGGTAAAGTAAAAACATTTTGGTAGGGGCTAGTTGTAACACTTTTAACGATTTCCCACTTTTTCAAAATTGAAAAATTTTGAACATTACAACTAAACACTTAAAACAATGAAAGGAACTGTTGATATTAAGGTAAGACATTTCTTCAACAGTAATTCTCAAAATATGGTAAACACTATAAAATTTCTAGAATGAAGAAAAATTTTAAGAAAGAGTGAAATAAAGTAATTTTCAGAATATTATAAAATATACATTACGTTTTCAAATTTACTAAGATAATAAAACGCGCACTAGGCGCGCATCTCCAATCATAAGTGTATTAACATACAACTTTTTAATCGTCATTTGTTTATGTAGTCCCCCCTCTTAACTCTTTATTTATCCCTGTAACGTACTAAGCATTAAAACATAAAGGTACATAAATTTTGGATTTCGATTTACTTCAACTTCGGCACTTTCATAAAATTTATCTTGTCATTCTTGTCTGACAATGTATTTTTCGGCACTGAATACGCTGATTTAACATGAATGTATCTACCACTACAAATTAAATTAAACGGAAGTTGACAAAGGTTTCAACCACATTAGTTTCCGAATCAAAAATACACGCAAGGTCAGAAGAGAGAAGGAAATTAGCCAGGTCAAAAAAAGTACACCAAGTCTTGATTTTCATGCTGCCGAAGAAACATCGTCGTGTAAATTGCTCATAGATAAGTTTTTTTTTTTTTTTAACAAAACATGTTGAGTTTACAAATACCATGAATAGCAGACTCTTGTCAAAGTAGATTTTTAACCGTGCCACACGAAGATTTATTGAACAATGGAACAATTAAAATAATCTAGTCATATCTGGAATTTTTTAGTAATGATTTTTAAAAACCTTACCATATTGAATTTCAGAAATTTGTATTAAGCAAAATGTACAAAGTTTACAAGATTAGGCTTCAATTGTTGTCAATTTGGATCAACATATTATAGGGAATAATTGTTTATTAAGAACATAATATATAGTTTGAGATTAATCATTTTCAACTGTTTTCAGCTTGCTCACTAACAATTTAAATTCAGTTGATTACTTTAAATTATCACTTCAATTTCACCATTGTTGAACTATCAGACTCAAGACAATCAGGTTATAGCCACATTCATTAAAACATCGATCAGGTTTGACAGAATCAGACACATCAATAACATATTTTACACCAAAAAATAACCATCACTCATATGCTAATTAAATGTAAAATTTACGTCAACAGAAGATCTGAAGCCAAGCGTCCTTGATCAAGGTTTAGCTGTCATTTTTTCCCCCTTATTACCTTAAATAACTACAACGCTAGACTTGAAAGATATATTAAAAGGAAATTTCTGATTTATATCGTTTTATTATATAACCTACAGAATAAAAATAGAACAGCTGTGCTTGTTTCAGTTTATTTTAATTAATGAATGGCTGTTGATGCGTTCATCAAATGAAATACCAAAACTAGATTTCTACACTGCCGCTTTATTTTTGACATCCCGCTTTTACTATTTAACGAGCTTTGGTGCAAAAAGTGATAACTCTTATCTTTTCAATTTAGAGAAAAGTTTTTATTCCCTTAAAATTTACATATTACACATTTCAGATAGGAAAATTTATAGCTAAATATCGCTTGATCAGAATGAAAGCTTTTGTATGATATAATTAAAGACTTCGGGAGTAAATATTGGTAACCCTCATAGTATAAAAACGCCAATTTCGTATTGTAAAAAACTGCATACAACAAGAATCTCTGAAATTTTTCTGAAATGTTCAGCAATAAGTTTTCCAATTTTAAATTAACAGCAACTATATTCTGTAGAATTACAGACTTATGCCTAAAATACAGCAATTACAGGGGTCTGTTTAGAAGAAATTTGGGTCCGTTAACGGTCCTTTCACAAAATATCTTTTCATTAAAACGGATCCTTCACAAATTAATTTATCTTTTAATCGGACCCGTCACAAATTTGTTTATCTTCATTATTGTTTTGTTGATCGATTAAACCCTTCCCAGGGGTGAAAATTAAAAAAAGACGGTTCGAAACAAACTAAGTTTTCCAAGTTTCCCTAAGTTTAAATTCCAAATGTAGTATTCTAAGAAAATATTTCTACTTTAACAAACATCGTGTGCACATTCTTATTGATATTAAATGATAATTTTTTTCTGTAAATAAATAATTAATCAATTTATGATTCATAACCAATTATTCCTAAAATTAATTGATTATTATGCAATAAAAATTTATTTCTGGTAATTTTTTAAATAAAATATTATAAATTTAAGAATTGCTTAAGTTTACTTAATACGTAACACATTAAAAGTGCTGCATTTAAGTAGTGTTATTTAAAATATGTCAACTGAAATTATTAAAAATGTGAGAGATTTTGTTTCCATTATTCGTCCGAAATTAATAGTCTGTGTTGAGCATGTATAGGCTAAATACCAAATATTTGTATGATGCATCTCTAATTTACAGTAGCAAATTGTTGAGCAGAATCTTTTATCTATTTACAATTTTAAAAACTTCTTGAAAAGGTTTTTAGCAATTTTTGCAATAACAGGACCCTATTTGCACAAATTCACAAAAACAGGACCCTGGTTGAAAGAATCTGACTTAACACTTATATTCACAAATTATGAGTAGTTTTTTCACTATTTTACAAAAACAGGACCTTTCACAAAATGTCTGGACAGACCCCTGAATTAGGATTACCACCCTTTGTCTCTGAGATTTTCAACTATCAAGGACAGAAAGTGAATTTGAATATAGTTTAACCCAGCATCCGTTTAAGAACAGTCTCCTACCAGACGAAGACACGTAATAATAGTTCTAGAGGGGTATAATATAATAGGTAATAGGCGTTTAAAAAAAAACACCCCTTAGTTAAGGATGAAATAACAATAAGTAATGAAATACAAACGGATATTTGTTTTTTAATTCGATTTCGGGCAGCGACCTTGCGAATGCTCCAGACGCGCTTGTTACCTTGAACTCAGGGGATTGATGAGCATAATCTGCCAAGCCGTGTGAATGTACTGACTGCTTCGCAGACAGTTCGCTGACCCGCTGAGCTTAAACCTAGGAAAAATGTAAGCCAAATTACCCAAAAGACCCTTGGAGCAAATTGACACGCGCCAATAAAATATTGTATGCAAGAGGAATAACCAACACTTGCGAGTGAAGCATCATAATTTTGTTTTTGAGAAGTTTCTGATTCATAAAGGTCAAAATACAGATCGGTTGGAAGTGAATCAGAGATGCATCAATTATTTTAAGAAGTTGATACAATGCATAGTAAAGGAACAGCTTTTTTTATGAAAGCAATCTGTTGCAGAATTTTTAATGAAAGCAAACTTTTGTAGGTGTAACTTGGATTGATATAAAATATAAATTAACTACTATACAACCTAAAAAAATAATTTCAGCATTTTTTTCCGCTTAGATGGATATAAATGCGAATTTTAAAAAAAATGAAATCCTAATTGCGAGTGAGGCAACGTAATTTTGTTTTAGAAAAAGTTTCTGAAGTTGACATGTCTAATTCATAAAGGTCAAAATACAGATCGGTTGGAAGTGAATCAGAAATGTATCAATTATTTTCAGGAGTTGATACAACTTATAGTAAAGAAATTTTTTAAGAAAGCAAACTGTTACAAATTTTTAATGAAAGCAAGCAAATGTAGTTAAACAGAGACTGATATAAAATATAAATTTATTACAATACAAATTTAAATAATTTCATAGTTTTTTTATTTAAATTAAATATAAAATACTGATAGAAAAAATGATATAAATGTTTCTCGCAAACTTGAAACTATTCTATTAAATTAGACCAAGTTTATAAGAACTAGAGTTTGCCAAACCTAATTATTCTAAACAACTTAGGACAAATAACTGAAGTATTGGATTTCACATTAGCCAAGAGCAGAATTTTTAAATTAGTCTACGACAAATACATTGCTAAACATTCACGTGGTGGCATTGCCTAAAATTTTGGAACTTTCGTATTCATTATTTAAAAAAAATGCAGGAGGATATTAGACGACTATCTTATTGTATTTACAGCCAAATTAAATGTGTAAATTTATTTGCTTATCGGTATCAAGATGTGTGCCAAAATGTAATTTTATATTTTATGGTATTAAAAGGTAATTTTTTGTGTATCTTCAAGCTGAATCACTTGGTGCACAAGTACTTAAGCGGAATAAATGTGAGATTTTTAAGATAAATCACTTGGTATCAACTTTTTTCTTTTGCAACAATTTAGTAATATGAACCACACCAAAATCCCTATAAGCTATGATTTACTAAATAAAACCCATTTAATAATTGAAGTCTCTTTTAATATAATAATTTTATTTATTTTAGTGAATATTACACTATAGATGAAAACTCAAATTTAAACAAAATCAGATAGGAAAAACTTTTTTTGTGGAATTTATCACAGTTTTATATTGAAGCTAAGCTTGCAAAAAAGTTTTTTTGAATAGGTTTAGATTTTTAATGACAAACCACTCTTCCTAAGTAGTTATATTTTTCAATTTATAATGTTTGAAGTAATCCGCGTGTTTGCCTAAATACTTCGAGGTAAATACCTACAAAATGAAAGAAAATACCTTAACTAGAACTATTTCAGAACGATCACGTAAAGTGTCATAAATAAAATCGCTTACCAAAATCTACGATGACAAGTTCAGATTTAACCAACTACTAAAGCGCCCATAGTAACTGATGTTCCATAAATTAAGTACCCTAAATTAAGTACCAATGTCATTTCATGAATCATACCATATTACCAAGTCAGACGAGATTATTATAACGCTTTCTCGAATACTCTTAATTATTGCGAAAGGAAATGGTGATTTGAGTCAATTCTAGAAGTAGCGAACGGATGACTTCCGCGATGGCTAATCAAGGTTGCCGAATGATACAATAGCATAGTAAAAAAAATACTAATTTGTGGAATGCCCCCAGCACATTTTTCTTAACATTCAAAACTCTTAAAACGTTAAGCAGCTAAACTTACTATTACACATTAATATTGTTACTGTGTTATTGTAGTATAGTTTTTTTTCCCCCTCAGAAACAAAGAAAAATTCCTTTTAAACTTTTTTTTTCTTTCCAAGACTTCAAAAAAGAATAAATAGATTCAAGTTAGAGATCCTGCTCAGGAAAAATACGTTTGAGCTATTATGTTGCCACTTATATAATTTCAGGGACCGATTCACAATTTAGTTATTCATTTTGACCAAAAAAAGAAGACTTATTTAAAAAAATAATCGTTTATAATTTTTTTAAACTATTTTCTAAAAAATGTATAAAACTTTGAAAGTCTAAGAAATTTCAAGTAACTAGTATCCTTGTTTGAGAATACATGGAAAAAAATTCTGATTTAATAGCTTAGAAGCAGCTGAGATTTATCTAATATTCATTATTAAATCTGAGAACCCTACCACTTTTTTTAAAAATATTTTGTGAAAGGACTATGCATACAATAGACATGGAAAAAAATTGAAATTTCAAGCTTTAAATTGTAAATCCAATGCCAGAAACATGTTTGTATGCACACAAAATTGTTAATGCTGTAACGATTTTTTTTCCTTCCTTTAAATGATTTTTTCGATTTTATATGCAGTATTAAGGTATTAGGGATTTTCTTATATTTGTACTTACATTTACTTATTTCTTTTCAAAGAGTAAAAATATTGCTTTGATCATTTCAGAAATGTGATTTTAAAATTTGATCTTTCCAAAACATTAAAACTTCAGTTAAAATTGAATAATTTTTAAGTACAATTTCATGTTAATTACATTATCAGAAGAAAAAACATTGAATTTTTTTCAACGAAAAATGAAATTCTTTTCTAAAGATAGATTAGTTAAATTGCAAAATAAATTACTTACATATCTAAGGATTGAAAAAAAAACACGAAAAAACTATTTTACAAGGCATTAAACATCCTTCCCTTAGCCCAAGGTTTATTTTAAGTCCTAGGTGTGAAGGTGTGCAAAAGTAACACCTTGATAATGAAATACAAATTAAAATTAATTGAAAATGTACCTTTTACATCATAATATGAAAAATATAACTATTTTATGGAAGCCTTAATTTTTGTTTAAGAGATTAAAGTAGTCCTCCAAATCATCAGTTTATCATCAACTGATTTTAAACTTTTTAAATAAAAAATACTCCGCCAACCTGTTTGTAAACTCATTTGCTAGTGAAATCAGCCACTGTAATCAAATTTCAAAGAAAAGGATAATTTATATATACAATATATTTGACCAAGTAACTTTTTCACTCCATAAAATGTACTAGAGGCATTGTTAAGTACAAAAATCAGCAACAAAGTTTTGAGTCTGTTTTCTAAGAAATTTTTTTTTATAACAGATTTTTCTTTACCTTCATTTACTAATCAATACTCACCACGGTAGAAAGCTTATTTTTTCTATTTTATATTATAACCAGATTTGAATGGCTAACCTAATTCTGAGTATACCACTATCAATACTCAATTCTGTAGCCTTGTCATTTTGAATTTGACCCAGAAGACCAGGGAACTCCTGGATCAAGCATTCTGACAAACTAGACTTCATGGAGGACATTGATAGAATTAAATCGCTTTTGTGTTACATGGAGAGGAAAATAGTTGAAACCTCTCGTGGTTAGCCTTAAGAAAAGGGGATTCTAACCGAGGATCCGTCAACCATTCAGGATATTTCAGGTCAGCACAGTGGTCTGTAAAAATTCGGATCAACCAACCACCACATTGGGAGGTGAACGCTCTATCCTCTAAGCCACTGCGGCTCAACTGTACAGATATTATGAAATCATTAGAACATGGAACAGTCTGGTAAGTGCAGGATTGGATTGAGATTGTGAGGTCCAATTAATTAAGGGATCATTTAATTGAATTAAGGGACCTTTAAAATGAACTATTTTTCATTCAACATTCTGATAATTTCGATATTCTGTAACTCTATTAACAAAATTTATTCAAAATTTTTAAACCTATTTTAACAAGCTAAATAATCTATGCTTCATTTAATTTTTTTTTTTAATTGACCAAAAATGTGATAAAATTTAAAAATGTAATGCAATGCAAAGCATGCAAATATTTTTATATCAAAATTCTAAATATACATTTTGAAAGAGAACTAAAAGAAAACTAACAATATTTTTAAGCAAAGCATTAAAAATAAAAAAGACAGCATTTATGAGCACCTATAACTTTTCTGCATCAAATTATTCAATCAAAGGAAAACAAAGCTTTAACAAGCCCGAGCTATCCGATTTTTTAATAAACTTTAAAATATTAAAATATGACATGCAGGGGTCTGTCTAGGTTTTTCTGAGAAGTACCTATTTTGTGAAAATTTAGATATAACTTGTGAAAATTAAAAATTATTTAACTAACTCAACACCAAAATATGAATTTATTGTTTCTTATGGGATACAAAAATAAAAATTTTAGAAAAAGTTTTTTGTGAAACTATCATTTTTCCTAAAGTTGAATTTGTGAAGGTACAGCTAAACGGTAGCAAATTTGGCCTCGACAGACCCCTGACATGTTACAAATGAACTAAAATAGTTAAATATTTTGCTGCTTTTAATGTCTTAGAAGACTTATCGGTATTTATATATTAAAAAGGGTCTTCAAAATATTACTAAAGCACCTATATAATGAACTTATGTTCATATATAGGTACTGACATTAGGTACTGATTATTACAGCATCTATTAGTTGTTAACATAGTACCAGTAATATTTATGATCACAACACTGGCATCAAAACTATTTTCACAGCTCTTATTAGCAGATAAATTAAACACCATTTTACCTTATATCAATCCATGCAGCACTCATATTTGCAATAAACAGTCAATTTTAAAGCAGTAATAATTCAGATAATATACGAAGATAATCAATAAGATAGTAAAAGGTATACTTTGGGCTACAAATAAAGGCTAAACAATGTAATTAAGACACAAAAATGGACATACTATTGCATTGTGTTGAAACACAGAATGAGTAAAGTCTTCCATATTTAGACAGTGAGACTGAAGAAGTTTGTTTACAGTTTACAAAACTGAAATTATAGAATATTCCCTTAAATGCACGTTGTGAGATTAATAAACACAAAATCCGAGATAATCCCTCTCTTCAACGTGAACATTTTATATTACATCCCAAAACTTTTATATTATAAATAGTTTAAAACATATCTATGTATGATAATATGTACAGTGCAATACGCAAAAATATATACAGATAACAAAAGAACGCATAAAAAATTTGCTTTTTATTGTTCTTTTACATATATTCCAAGTTTAGATAGAAATGCAAAGCATATTCATAGATTTTTTTTTATGAATTAAATCCCTTTTTCGCATTTGATTCCTACTTTTTTCAAATAATAAATACCACGTGACCTGAACTGTCAAAATAGGCATGCAACAAGTGTTTATGAGTACAACTACACGAATACAAAGCTTCATTCATAAAAAAAATTCGAATATTCGTTTATATAATGCCATTAATTTGCTTTCGAATTAAATAGAATAAGTTGAATACTTACATATTAAAAACTTTACTTCAAACGGAAGAGAAAGTCGATTTGCAGCAAGAGCTAAACAACAATGACAGTCGAACTAGAGCGATATATCAACTGTTAGACAACTGAAGTGTAAAGAAAGCGGTAAAGGAAGAAAGTAGTGAGTTCGAGGCTATATGTCCGGGTAATGTGACGTCATGAAAAGACGTAGTCTTAAATTAAAATTATGTATTAATGAAAGACTGACGTCAAATCTGTCGCATGTAAAAAAGAATAAAATCGACATTAAATCAAAACAAAGTAGTGAAGAAAAAAAGAACATTTTTTGACAAGCAATAATTATCGTAAATATCGTTTTCTAATGATAGAGAGAAAACGATCAAAATATTTTCGGATGCAGCTCCACGCAAAAATAAATTAACTTTTATCGCCAGTGTTTTTGTTGTTATTTTTCAAAGGCGCCACCGCTTTTTTCTTGTTTGTCTATATGAGGGGTTCGGAATAATTGGATTGAAAAACTATAGCTAGATCTATATTTAAATGTTTTATTACTCGTTTTGGTTTTGGTTCTGTCTCGAAAAAATTTTCGATAAACGCTATGGCAAAACGCGTCGTAAAATCCCAATTACTCATAAATATTAAACTCAGGTATGAATAAAAATCCTTGATGGAATAAATTAAATGTATCAAGGTGAAAGGGAATCAAGAGGGTGCATGTGTAACCCCATGGAAAACCAATAAGTTAAAAATTATATTTGATTTTAAATATTATTAAGATATTTATTTTAAATAATTAAAAAAATTTTATTTTGAAATAATGATGTAGAATTTATTCATATGAATAGTCNCATTGGATGAACGAAACACACTCTGAGATTGTTTTAAAATTCGAAAAAATGTTTGTAGTAATAGAAGAGACTTCTATCTTCAAATTCCACACATTTTTAACGTGAAATAAACATAATACTGAATAGCAGCACTTGAAAAATGCCAAATTCGAATTAGCACAAAGTAGCCCCCGCTGCACAAAGTAGCCCCGAATGACGGTACTCGCAAAATAAAAATGTTTTAAATAAAATTTTAAAAAATAATATTCTAATGCTAATGCCTCTAAACGGGTACCAATAAGTTAAAAATTATATTTGATTTTAAATATTATTAAGATATTTATTTTAAATAATACAATTTTTTTATTTTGCGATAATGATATTGAATTCATTTACATGCATAGTCGAGAATTGAACTCAAAAATTACGCTTTTAAGTTTAATGACCTGAGTAACTAATGTTTAGAATTTTGTTACTCGCAAAATAAAAATGTTTTAAATAAAATTTTAAAAAATAATATAAAAATAATGCTCTCTATTTTATTTTCATATAATATTTAATTAAAATAAAGCATGATTCGCGATTTTTTTTTAATTATTTTTTATGGCAAACCTTTTTGGTTTAGTAGTATATAAATAAATTATTGGAATTATCCAGGAAAATTTTTAACAGGTAAAAAAAATATTCTAAATTAAAAAGTAAATTTAAATACGATTTTAGACATATTTGAAAGATTATTTTTCTTAATCAATTTCAAGGACTAATTATTGCCTCTTGAAAAGGAGGCAATTTATCTATTATCTTATTATTTATCTATAATCTATGAAGTCGAATTTTTACGAAAAAGAAGAAAAAAAACTTTAAAGATTTCCAAAATAATTCTAGAGTGTTCTAATTCCTTAATAAATACTTCATTGCGATCTGGAAAAAAAAAATATATTATTTTCCGGATACTAACTGTAATATCTTATCTTTTAATGATAAAACATCTGGAAAGAAAGGTTATCTTATCGCTTGAAACTAATTATTTATGAGGTCAAATCTAATGAAATAAAAAAGAAGCAAGCGCTTTCTTTTAATCAGATTTATGATTTTATTAGGTAATGATAAGATAAAAATTTCAAATGTAAATATTGGAAGCATCATGTCATCTTATTACAGAATTTTCTCGATTTTTCGAAATTAGTCTTTTATGGTGCCTTTAAGGAGGAGGATTGCCTATCAGTACTTCTTTATAAAAAATAATAAATAAATAAAACCACTAAGAAGCTTCCACAACGAATCATAAAAAAAAATCTATTCAATATAATATTGCATGAATTTCATCAATCTGTTTTAGAATCAAGAGACGACAACAGTAACTTTTTTTTTTTTAAAGAGATTAACAAAGACAAAGTAATATGGAGAAGTGGTTCCAAAATGTTGCCCCACGGAACCCTAGTGTTACATGGAAAAGTTTAAGGATTCAGAGAGTTAGGACTTCTTTTGACCAATATTTCTTAATATTTTTGAAATCTATAATAATATTTCGATACAAATTTCCTAAATGCAATTTCCAAATTCCGATATGTCAAATAAATGACCCATTACACACTTATTTAGCATTTTCGGTTACCTTTATTAAACTATTTAAAGTAACATGCCCATTAAAAGGAAAAGACGGGATTTTTTGAATTATAATTTTTCGAATAACAATACATAGAATAAAGTATAAAAAGATTAGCGTTTATGAGTAATTGCATCAGTATTTTCCTTCGCACTTTTCAAATCAAACTACAATAACTAAATTCGTTAATAAAAGAATATGTTTCCCTATTAACCATTTTTTACATATATAGCCGTTCTTTTAAGTTTTCATTTCTGCGAAAACGATAATTTGGTTTTTTTGTTTTATTCATTTTCAGAACTGTGAATTCAACTATCTATAATAGGATGAAAAAAGAAGTCTTTCCTCTTATTAAATATTTTCAAAATAAAGAAACCTTTCAATGCATAATTACGTTCACAATAATTTGTCTTCATATACTTTATCAATAAAAGTTGGGACTCTATCGAAAGTAGGTTGATCACTTATGATTCCTTAGGCGAGAAGAATTGAGAACCGCTGCTCGATGTCAGCGATTAGCAATGTTTTTTCGTTAAAGAAATGTAAGTGATCGAGCTTTTTTTCTTTTTTTNTTTTTTTTTTTTTTTTTTTTTTTTTATGAAACACCAGCATTATAAAAAGAAAATAATTAGAAGCTGAGAATTACTGATCAAAAAAAGAATAGTAATTATTTTGCAAATATTTAATGTGATTAGTTCGATTCTTAATATTATGAATTAATTCTTGAAGTATGCATGCATATGTTAAAAAGGAAATAAAATAAGCTGAATTAAGGTTTTTAAAAAGAACTGTTGTAAATATTGAGAATAGTCATCAGGAAAGCCTATTTGAATATAGTTTTTTTATTATGAATCGAAAAGCTCGATGAGAAATATTTATTGAATTTATTTTATAAGTACGCATTCTTTTCATAATTTATTCAATATATTATTATTGAAAAAATATTTTTTTTTAAATATTGCAGCCTCTATTTTATTGACATTTTACATAAATGAATTTATATAACTATTAAATAAATAATTTAAAAATATTTTGAAATTTGGCTTGTTATGCACAATTCATCATCAACCAATCACATCATCACTTATATGATTCCTGAAAAAAAAATTAAAACGTTTGAAAATTTTTAAATTATCGCTCATTTATCAAAATGATATTCTTAAAACTTTGGATTTTAAACACCATCTCAAAATTATATTTGAATTTTTTTATTATTATTTTCGATCCTAATTCAACTTACAAAAAAATCTAATAATGGTGTCGCAGATTTTCACTGTTACCGGTACATTTTTATTAACTTGGAGAATCACATGGTAGATTCCAATTTTTCCACATTAATTTAATTTTTTTATTTATCATCAGCATAAAATAATAACAGTCATAAAGGTATTATTTTCCTATAAAATATTTCTGCATCCCAAATTTTATAATATTTATCAGTAATATTTAATTTTTTATTCTATTTTGCTATTATTACGTTTTTTATTTTGACTGTTTTCTTACTTAAGTGTTAAAAACAAAAAGAGTTTTTGTCTATTATAACGTAATTCCATGACATTAACCATCCAACGGTTATATTTAACAGAACAGTACTATAAATTTAATTATTGCGTCTAAAACTATAGATACATATATAGAGAATTATAAAAAAAATACAAACTATATTTTTTATTCTGTCTATATAATATTCAAAATAATAATAATAAATAAATAAATGCTTAAAAATAAGAGAAACATATGGATTAGTGCCTTAGAGATTACGTATGTCTGGGTTTTAAAGTGAAAAAATAAATTTCATATATTCCCTCAAAATTATCTTTATTCACCGAAATGTTTTTCACAAAAAATATCGTCTGATTATATCAACTCACGACCCTAGTACTTAGTCAAGAGCGTTGACCTTATCTAGACGAGGGGCAGACGATATTCTACGGAAAAATCAGGGGTAGAAATAAATAATCCTATAGCTCGTACTAATTATAGGGAAAAGCTTTATTTTTTTCCTTTCTATATTTTATCTTTTAAAAAATGAGAAAACGTAGACGAATTCAAGAAAAGATTAAATTGGGCATTACAAATTCGATAAAAAAAAGCACTTTTTTTCAGTATTATGAAATAAAAAACCAAATAAACATTTTAAATTTCAAATATATGGCGCAAAATACTAAGAATATTTAGATTTTTTACCACCTCCCTATTTATGATGACAAATAAATAGAAAAACTTCTTAGATTTAGGATTTCAATTAGGCATTTAATAAATCATAATTTTTAAGGATTTTCATATTCTAGGTTATAAATAGATTATAACTCTCTTAAGATTTTTTGATTTAGATATATATAAAATTACATCATTTTGGATATTTAGACTTAAATAGGTAATGAATATAAGGGACTTGCATTAACGTTCCCTTAAATTACAAAATTTGAGTGAAGTCGGTCGGATAGTTCCTGAGAAATCAATTTTTTTGAAATACTACTTTTTTGAAATTCGATTTCTCAGAAAATATTCGACCTATTTAACTCAAATTTTATATTTTGCCATGTAAAACTATACTCTTTAAGATGATGTAAAAAATTGTATACCTTACAATTCAAAATTTTTTCGACTAACATTAAATAAAATAACAAAAAATAATAAATATTTACTAAAAGTTAGTTTTTGCATGAAATTATCTTTGAAAAACGAATTTTATAATTTGTGCAAACGTTTTTCAATTTGTTTAAAAAATTCTCGGGGGGGGGGNGGGGTCCACACTCTGGATCGCTCTCCTGAGCAAACTATTATGACCATATTTCCCAGATTGCGGCTAACCCCTATATTTTGAATATCAAAAATCGGAAAAAAAAATTATGTTTATTTAAAGAAAGTACTCTTTTGTGTCTGATTTCATAACTTAAAATATCGTTTGCACTAAGGCTCCTATACTATCAGAGCTGAACTCTTTGACTGAACTATCAACTAAATTGGAACAAACTATTAGTTCGCAAGTTAACGTTATGTATTTATTAGCGTGAAAGTTTGAAGACTATTTGGATACCTAAAATTATTGATATGGGTGGTTGTGCTGCAGTAAATTGCTTTTGCATGTTCAGATTTCCTTCAAATGTGAGCAGAAAGAAGAAATGGATAATAAATTGCAGAAGATACAACTGGCAGCCTGGAAGTGGAGCTCACTTATGTGAGGTAAGTATTAATTTATTTATAATTTATTAGATTTATTTACTTATATATGTAGTATATAAGCGCTATTAAGTTGTTAGAATTTGCTTTTAAAGGTTTGTTTTCGTCTATTTTTAAAAAAAAAAATAAGCGACTAACTTGCAGGGTTACTTGAATTGTACAGTTTTAACTATGAACCAAATATAGGAATATTCATTGAAAATTGCATTTTTTAAGTATATATTTATTTAAAATATGACTTTTAAACAATATTTATTGATTTATTTAACAATTTTAAGTGCTTATGTGCAATAAAACTAATAAATAAAGGCAAGATATTGACTGAATAGTATTCGCCAAACTTTTTTCAGAATCGCCAAGTTTTGCATTCACTTTTAAGTATTTCTTTTTGTTAAAAACAAATATTTACCTGTTTTTTATTGTATTTCACTAAGATCGAGTAGTTACTTTCTAAATCTTGACTAATTCAAGTTTGTTTTTTAGTTAGTTATCGCCTATATTTCGCCTAAAGTTCAAACGATTTGTTTACATTTATCATAAGAAATTATTCAATATGCGATCTTTCATCTATTTTTGAAGCTACCAATGTTTTCTTTCTTTGAAATTCTTGTGTTAAATTGCTAAAATAATTAGTTTCTCTATCGGAAAATTTCATGGCAGTATGTTTAAAAATTGTAAATCTTGTAGCTCTTCATTAATGGAGGAAAAGTTTTTGCTCCAAAATAAATGATAAGTCGGCCTGTCTGGGGCTCTAGTCTGCACTAATTAATTAACATGTTTGAGGTCACCCCTCGAACCATTAAGATTGAGTCCAAAACGTGAAAATCCGATCATTAGATCAAAAGTTATTCAGGGTGATTCGTTTTTTATTTTGTGCACTGTACATACATACCATCTGCCCAAGAAAAAAAAAATATTAATTTCAATTTCACGCTGCTGCAGTAGGTGACTGCGGTAGGAGAAAAAAAAATTAAAATGTGTTCGAGCAAATTAGCTGCGCATAGAAATGTGTAAAAACTGTCTTGGGCAAACGTAAACTAAAAGGAAGTTAATTAAAATGGCAGAAAAATTTAAAGATCACTTTTCTTATATTTTTTTTGTAACTATAATTAAACTTATGCTCTTAATTGGAAATAACTTGCCTATGATTTTCTATTTATTTATTTTTTATTTCTTATATTTAATCTTTATTTATATTATCATAATTTGCCTTTTTTTATTATAAGTGTTATATTAAAATTACATTTGTTAATGGGTTAAATGTGTAGATCTAATTTTTTTATTGCAATATCCATTTTAATTACGTCCCACTGTTAACTCGCATAAAAAATTAAAAACAATTTATAAGAAGAAGAAAAATATTAGCACCTAAAATTTAAGTTGTTAGGGGGGATAAGGATTCTCATTCCATATAAAATCCATACAAGTTACATTCTTGATTTAAATTACTCAAAAAATAAAGGAAGAATAACCATAAAATTTTTATTTAGAAAGAACTTATATAAGTTGAATCCCCACATTTTTTAAAATAAAAACTTGAGTAAAAATATAATTTCTAAGGTATTTAAACACTTTTGATTTTAGGAAGGAAAGAAGTAATATCATCCTGAGGTAATATGAACTATTTTTTTATTTTATTATTACATACACATACATATTCCTCTTCACTCCGAATCGGAGCATAAGGCTTCTATCACAGTTTTCCATCTCACTCTATTTGTGGTCAGATATTTTCCCTATCTCCGTGTCTTTTCTAGTTTGTCTACGGTAAGAACTCCCCCCGCCACAAAGTCTGAGGCCGTCTGTTGCTATGGAAACAAGAATAGGGCATTTCAGGGAGGGTATAGCTTCTCTTCACTCTAGGCCTAACACAATAGACCGAAGAAAAATATTACCTTTTTCTCACCGACGCGAGCCAAAACCTGTCCTAAACAGTGATCCCACACCCCTACTTGAAATAGTTATATCTCGTAACCATAATCACTGCCACGGGTTCAGACGAATAGGGGAGTTCTTACTTTAGACAAACTATATTGCTTTCAATTCGTTTACAACCGTCCTACACCAAATATTTTTAGGTTTTCCTTTTTTTCTATCGCCCTGAGGGTTCCAATCAAAAATTTGTTTTACTTTCAATTTTTCAGGTTTACGTAAAACATGACCAATCCATTTACTTTTAAGTTTTTTCTAACTTCCAGATCAATCGGCTCCTGTTTTGCTTTTCTGAGGATTTCTGCATTACAAATTATATGAAATCACTTGGTACGCAAGATTCTTGTTAAACAGTTGTTAATAAATACTTGAAGTATTTTATTATTAAAATCCATGCAATTTTTATACCAAATATTTAATTGTTTAAACATGAGAAAAATTCGTAAAAATGTTATTTTTAAAGTATTTGAAACGAATGAATTTATGGAGGAGTGGGTAATGGCATACTTAAGGAGTATAAATTATTATTTTTTTAATCACTAGGGTCTAGATAAGCTATATTCCAACATTTAATTGTTTAAAAATTTTTTAAAGAAATGTGTCCGTAAAAATATTATTTGGAAGGTACCTTAAACTTATTTTTTTAGAGAAGTAGAGGGAAACAATGCCGATGAATATTCTGTCAGAGAATATTTGATTATTTTTATTTCTATATTATATTTAGAACATTATTATTTATATATTATTTAGAATATTATTAGATATTATATAGAGTATTATTATATATTATATAGAATATTATTATATTTATATATTATTTAATATATTATTTAATATATTATTATAAATATTTATATATTTATTTATCAGATAATATTTTTTTAAGTATTTGAATCTATAGAACTAATTTTCTAGCATTTTATTTTATTTTTTATAACCGTCGTTGAACAGCTGACCCAATTTTATGAGTTTACGACTACTAATGTTCAACTCCGTAGCCTTGTAATTTTGAACCCAATCCAGAAGACAAGGGAACTCCTGGAACGAGTATTGGGAGAAATTGCTATCGTGGAGAAATTTTTGATGGAGCTAACCCGCATTTGCGTTACATGAGGAGGAAGACCACGAAAACCTTCCACGGTTAGCCTGACGGCAAGGGGACTCTAACCCATGATCCGTCTACCACTGAGGATTTTTCACGTCAACACTGTGGTTGGTGTAAGCCGGATGCGATATTCGTATCGACTGGGATTCGATCCCGGTTCGCCTCATTGGAAGGCGAACACTCTATCCCCTGAGCCATTGCGGCTCTCTAGCATTTATTTATTTATTTTATCCGTCGTAGAACAGTTGACCAGATTTTGGGTTTACGACTACTAATGTTCAACTCCGTAGCCTTGTAACTTTGAACCAATCCAGAAGACAAGGAAACTCCTGGATCAGTACCCCCAGAGGAATTGATTTGTTATGGGAACATGGAGGACTTTGCGACTCGACAGATTTAACGTGCATCAGTCACCATTTACTACACGGGAAGTCTTCAGCCGGTGGGGATCGAACCCACGAACTCTTCTACATGGGCCCAGCGCCCTACCGACCAGGCTATCCCGGCCTTCTAGCATTTATTTCTTCGAAACACCCCAAAAATATGAATAAATATTATTTATGAAGTACCTAAAAATTAAAGTTCTAAGGGGAAAAGAGATGGAAGCCGCCCTCGTCAGGAAGGGGAATTTTCTTCGTTTTCAAAGGCAAGACCTGTAGACCTGCATGAGCATTTTACCAAAGTTTGAAAACAACTTTTTTTTCCCCCCACATATTTTTTCCTGATTCTTCTGTTATACATATTTTCTCCTAATTTGAATATGCTAAAGACTTAAAAGTGAAGTTTTTTTTTTTTTTTTNTTTTTTTTTTTTTTTTTTTTTTTTTTTTTTTTCTAAATTTGCACTTATTTACATCGAATAGTTATTCATCATTGAAATTTCGTTAATTTACAAAATCAATTATTGATAAAATGTAGAATTTGAATAAAAAAAATTTCAAACTGCTTTTATTTTAATATTTTAGTGCAAATATAATTCCGATAATCTAACAGACTTTTTTTTTTTTTAGTTACCAAAAACTGTTCTTTATAATTGAAAAATATTTTTGCTGGTAATTAGAGCGACAGAAATAAAATGGATAAAATCTACAACGGTGTTCCATCTGCGTCAAAGGGTTAAAGTAACGGTTTAATATTTTCTATCAGAACATTAAGAAATAGAATCCAAGAATAGATCGGAAATAGCATCATGCTTATAATCTTAAATTTTTTAAAAAATTGATATGTCATTCAATTTTTGAACACAAATTACAGATTAACTTTTAGATTTACTGTTTAGAATTGTTTTATTATTTATTATAAACTCTTATTTTATTTTATAAAATCACTTATTCACGTATTTATAGATGGTTTTTATTCTTTCCCCGTTCCATTCATTCCTTCATTTACTCATTTGTTGCATAACGGAAAAAACCACGTAAGACTGTATACACTTGGTAATCAAATAAAAACTGACTTTCGTCATTGTAACGAAGAATAATAAATGACGTTCTAAGCTTCGAACAATTGATAAATAAAAATGCATACTTCATTCCGTATAATAAATCATTTACGTTGAAATTTTGTTTGATACTATTTCAAATTGAAAGTGCAATTGAAACAAATTCTGTTGACTTTTCCATTGACTTGGTAAGTGCTTATAACCTTTCCGAGAGTGTTTAGATGAACGCCATAAGATAAATATAATAAGCGTAATCCTTCTGACTCCTTTTTTTTATCATATCGAATCAAATTTCGAGAAAAAATTCATTGTATTTATTAGTCCTTCAAATATGAAATTTCATTCATATCCGAAATGGCAACAAACGAGGCGTGCAATTGAAAGTCACTCTTTAATCTGACAGGGGATACTTCCGTATCGTCATCTGTCGCCAAATGGATTTAAAACGTGCAAATTTGTAGAGGAAGAATTGATTAATAAATAAAATGTGTAAAGGTTAGAAAGAGGGCTGCTTGAATTTAAATCCTAAGTGATTTTTAATTTAGTTTTTTGCAGGCAACTGAGAGGAAGTAGTGAAGACTTGGTAATTATTTTGGGGTAGAAACCGATACGGAAATCTTCTCATCTGACATGACGATGCAACAGTTTTTAAGATGTCCCTTTCATATGAAATAATATAATTGAAAAAAAGAAAAAGTTTACCGAGAATGGAAGATGATTAAAAGAAAAATTACATTTAGTGGTGATTATGTGAACTCATGTTTAGATTAAGTTCACTTTACTTAAACATTTATAATTTGAATTCATAATAAATGAAGAATGAGGAAAAGAACTGTCTCTCATCCCTTCTTCTGCCGCCATCATTCCAGCGCCACAACTTCCCCCGCTCCACCACCATTCCTTTTTTTTTATTCAAAAGAAACAGTTTTCGTTTGTTGCTGGAAGAATTAACTTCATAGCCCAGCCGGGGCCTATACTTGTGTAAACGGGGCAGACGGCCCATATTTTTCAACTTTCATATTTTTCCTAAACATTTCATATTTCATGATGTATGTAAATTCATTTTATTATTAAATATTTCAATCATATAACAAACCGTTCATTCCTCGAAAACCCCACATAAATATAAAATAATTTTTTGAAATTTAAAGAAATACATACAAAGAAAATACTGCGCTGTATAAACCGCTCTTAAGATCCATTTCTAGAATCCTTATCAAAAAATGAACAATGAGAACTGCATATAATTGTGTCGCAAATTAATATTTAAAAAACAAAAACCTTATCGAAACCTGAAAAATTAGAATCGAGTAAGCCGGGTGTACAATCGGGTGTAAAAAAAACATCAAACCAGGTTGAATTGGAGGTAAAAACTTGAAGATGTTTCTAAGAATTGTCGTTCAACTCCTTCCTTTTTCCTCCCGCAATCTAACTGATCTTGTTGTTTATTGCATTCGACTCCTGCACTGTGATGATTTCAAAAGCTATTTTTACTTCTTTTTCTTATTTTTTTTTTTAAATTTTAATGTGTTTTACTTCAATCAATTTCGCGTTTGCTTCTGAGGCACGCATTTACCGATCACTACTAGTAGAATTTATCGTCAGATAAGTTATACAACTCTTAGGCAATACGTTTGTGTAAATACAAATTATTAATTCTTTGAAAATGCAAATTATTCATTTAAATAAAAGTGCAAATAATTAACTTGTATTAAAATGTTACTTACTATTCCGACTGACGATGGAATGCACTCAAATTTCCGACACCTTCCCGACTAGCTAGAGCACTCAAATATCTTCTGAAAGTCTGTACCTTACGACCATATAAGTTTTTATCGTTTCTTGATTACTTCAAGCGAAATTTACTGTCCACTTTACGACTAATCGGCAATCAACAAGTTTCAATTGTTTCCTAACCTCTTCAAGGATTATTACCATTCGATATTTTTCGAAGTAAACAAACATAAAACGACGACGTAACTTACATGAAACAACAAAACTACGAAGAAAATAACAAAATAAGAATAATAAGTAAAAATAATTAAAAACCAGGTTTTAGAAGTAGGCTTAAGTGAAGAAAGTAATTTTTATTTTTGTCAGACCATAAACGAAACGCGAAAAGCACATTACCTTCCCATTAAACTTCGGAAATTCCCCTTCTTCGAAAACCATGTGCCCGACAGTTTCCAATTTAATGTTTCACAATAAAAAATAAAAACTTCTTTGTCTCAACTTAAATTTTTTTGTAAAAAATTATTTTTATTATATTTTAACTCCCGAGGAAAACATGCACTACAAATACAATTTTTTTTATAATTTTTCTCCACGTAAAAAATGGATAAAATTAAAGTACAAATAATCACAACGCATAAAAATAAGTATATTTGTGGAATTGAATTCATTGATCTTTTCAATCTCTTTAATCTGAAAGTCACCTTTAATCAGAGGAAAGCCACTATGAATGAAACTGACAAACTGTCAAAAGAAGGAAATGAGTAGTGTTTGTAAAATATTTTTTATCACGATAGTACTTATCTAAATTTCAAGCGGGTGTATTATTCGCCAACTAATAAACTGAAATTTGCTCATTTTTCCTCGTAGTAAAATCTTAGGAAAAATAAAATAATCATGTAGGCCGGGTTTCCTAAACTCTTCTAGAAGGTGTCACTCATACGAGGTTTAAAAGGTCTTATTAATCAGATAATATTGCGGCAGTATAATATTTACTATATAATTATGTTTTGGCCGGAATAGCCTGGTTGGCAAGGCGCTGGACTCCCGTTTGTGAGAACGGGCGTTTGAATGCAGCCGGCCCAAGACTCCCTGGTACACGTTAAATCTGTCGGGTCACAAAGTTCTCCACGCTCCCATAACAAATTAATACCTCTTGGAGTACGGAATTTGAGATTGACAGATTGATTGGAGATTTATAGTGATATAGACTGATTCAGGCAAAAGTCGAATTCCTGGCCGCAGATGGCGCCACTGGAAAACAAGAACAATCGCATCCCCTCTGCCATAATGGCCGACGACAATAACAACAACAACAATGTATGTTTTATAAGTACGAAGCAGAAACTATGGAGGGAAGTAGTGAGAACATAAATAGTCAGTATATTTTATTGTAAATAATAAGAAGGTATGAATAATGCTATATAACGTTATGGGGTGTTCCATTGTTATAATCAAGCACTTTCAAGGGGGTAGGTAAGTAACTGTAAAACCTTACCTACCTCCATTGGAAAACCCTTTTTGCATCACGCTATATAGATTTAGATAGTGTAGACCAGGGGTGGCGAACCTTTCTAAACCAACGTGCCATTTTTTCTAAAAAATTGCCTGATGAAAAAATTGCCTGATTTTTTCTAAAAAATTGCCTGAAAAATTTTGACTTCGTGATTATTGGGAAAATAATAATACTAAATACTACCAACACAAAACTCCTTATTTACATTGAAAAAAAAATTTGCAATGTCTCAGTTATACGGCGTAATTCAACTTAAAGTAACATCAGTGTGACTTCTGTTGTTGCAGATTAGATGACAAATAACTTATATTAGGTTGTAAGATGTTAGTTTAAGCAGGACTGTTAATTTTTTTGCTAGTTATTTATTGTTAGCTTGTTTTTTATGGTCATTAATTGTTTTTTTTTACATTATTTGTTAATTTTTTTATTAATAATTGTTCATTATTCTGTATGTTTTTTGTGAATTTTAATTTAATTGTTACATATGCTCCATAGTGTAATACCATTTGTGTAATAGCAAATGTGATAGGTGACGTGCCCGAAATATTGTGTCGGGTGCCATAAATGGCACGCGTGCCATTGGTTCGCCATCCCTGGTGTAGACCATCAGCGGTTCCCAATTTCGCTCTGCTACGTAACCCTAAGTAATTTACATACTTTCGGTGGAACCCCAACTTCATAAATAAAGCTGAAGTTAATTGCGAACGTTATAGCCTATAGAAAATTATATTTAGAATATTTAATTAGAAGCATGAAGATTTTCATCATTTTATCATTAATAATCTTAAATTTGGTTCAGGTTGCAGTCTTTGTGCTATATCTTGTCAATTAGGAATTTGTTTCTGCTGTGTATGCATAAGCTGAAAATGATTAAAATAAGCCGAATTATGGTTCACTTCGAAATGAAAACTTAAAAAAGAACTTCTACAATGTTGAAAATGGTGATTATGAAAACATATTACTTAAACATTTTGAAATTTAGACTGCGAAACTCAGGTTCATATGACATAAATTTAGATTTACAAAGAAAAAAATTCTTAAAAAAACGAAATGAACTTCAGATTTGCACGATTTTATCTGGTATTATTCTCCAATGATTATTGTAATGGACATTCTCATAATAAAAACAACAAATCACAACTGACCTCAAAATATAAGATAAAATTATGATAAAAGACTAACAATGAGTTTGAAGGTGGACTGCGAGAATTTTGGCATATCCCAATCCGTTTGATACTTCACCATGTGAAAATGCATGGTAAGAAATTACGGTTATCCGTTTTTATTTATTTATATTTTTATTTATTTAATTATACTTTTTTGTTGTTGTTAATTTGAGATTGGTTAGGACCTGAAGTTTCAATTTTGAGCCCTTCCATTTAAATAACAGTTGAATGATAATATTGGATAAAATCATAGGAAATGCAAAGGCAATTCATGAATTTCCAGTTGACAGAGTAAGGCATACAATTTCAACTACAGTAAGTTAAGAATTGCAATTATGGCTTCGATTGACTTAAAAATCGCTTTTATTTACTTGCTGAGAGAAAAAAAAGTAAAAAAAAGTGTAAAATTTTCTTTGAAATTTACCTGTTTTAATTATTATAAAATTTTACAACAGCTCAAAACAGCATATTATATTGTTCTATAATTCATAAATATTTTGTTCTATAAATATGAGTTTAAACAAACATATTTAAAGAGAAAATGCAATGGTTTGTGAATTACTGTGTAAATAAACTCGTTTTCTGAAAAACAATGTTTTTTACGCTCACAAACACGGGCTGTTCAAATATTACGAAAGCTTGTTTTTGACAGCTTTGGACCCCTCCTCCTTTGTCAACAAAAAGGTAGATCATAAACCATCCAAGAAAAGTAACGACCGCAAAAAGAAAGAAAGCCGCAACAACAACTCACTTGTCTTTTGCTTTGAATAATAATGTAATAATTTAATTTTAAGATCAAATTAAAATAAAAGACATAACTCTGCATAACAAAAACGTTTTATACATTTTTTAAAATTCAATGGGAATCTTTTGTGTTATTCTTCTGTACTCAAAACTCATGACCTATGGAACTCCTTAAAGAAAATTCTTTCGGAAGTGGTACTTATTTAGCGTTACCCTGTGGGTACCTGTGAACCCAAGTCAAGGAGGCAAGCAACATTACCCTAGCCACACTGCCACAGATACCCGTGCATAGGGTTGGGCCACATTCACACGATAGAGAACAACACATAGAGAGAAATATTCATGCCCTAAGTGGGATTCGAACCCGCAACCATTGGCTGCACAGTCAGGCACGCTGACCGCTCTGCAACCAAGGCCGGCGAACAGGCATTCTATAATTATCTATTCCGCATTACTATTTTCTGAAATTCTATATTCTATGATATTTACATATTCTATACATATATTCTTACATATTTGGGGCAGTGATAGCCTGGTTGGGAGGGCACTGGGCCCATGTCCAAGAGTTCGCGGTACGTTAAATCTGTCGAGTCGCAAAGTT
>NC_092205.1:58447519-58649548 GCF_043381705.1 Parasteatoda tepidariorum
TTTTGAAATTTGGCTTGTTATGCACAATTAAATACACTTTTTTCAATGAAGAAAAGTTTTGTTTAAAAAAAATAAAACTATGCAACTTTTTAATCAACCAACATTAACCAAAATAGAGGTTTATAAATACCAGATACGTCACTTATTGATTCCAGAAAAAAAGTTAAAATGTTAGAAAATTTTTACATTATCGCTCATTTATCAAAATGACATTGTTAAAAGTTTGGGTTTTAAACACCATCTCATTAGTTAAAGGTTATATTTGAATTTTTTTATTATTGTTTTCGATCCTACTTTAACTTGCAAAAGAATCTAATAATGGTGTCGCAGATTTTTACTGTCGCCGGTGCATTTTTATTGACCTGGAAAATCACATGGTAGATTCCAATTTTTCCACCTTAATTTAATTTTTCTTTTTATTTATCATCAGCATAAAATAATAACAGTCATAAAGGTATAATTTTCCTGTAAAATATTTCTGTATCCCAAATTTTATAATATTTACCAGTAATATTTATTTTTTTATTTTACTTTGCTATTATTACGTTTCCTATTTTGACTGTTTTCTATCTTAAGTGTTAAAAACAAAAAGAGTTTTTCTCTATTACAACGTAATTCTATGACATTAACCATCGCCAACGGTGATCTTTAACGAAACAGGACTATAAATTTAAATATTGCGTCTGAAAAATATATATATAATTATAAAAAAATGCAAACGATGTATTTTATTCTGTCTATATAATATTCAAAATAATAAATAAATAAATAAATGTTTAAATAAGAGTAACATATTGATTAGTGCCATAGAGATTACGCATGTCTGGGTTTTAAAGTGAAATAATCAATCCCATATATTCTCTCAAAATTATCTTTATTCACAGAAATGTTTTTCACAAAAAATATCGTCTGATTATATCAACTCACGACCCTAGGACTTAGTCAAGAGCGTTGACCTTATCTAGACGAGGGGCAGACGATATTCTACGGAAAAATCAGGGGTAGAAAAAAATAATCCTATAGCTCGTACTAATTATAGGGAAAAGCTTTATTTTTTTCTTCTTCTATATTTCATCTTTTGAAAAATGAGAAAACTTGGACGAATTTAAGAAAAGATTAAATTGGGCATTACAAATTCGATAAAAAAAAAGCACTTTTTTTCAGTATTATGAAATAAAAAAGCAAATAAACATTTTAAATTTCAAATGTATGGCACAAAATACAAAGAATATTTATATTTTTTACCACCTCCCTATTTATGATGACAAATAAATAGAAAAACTTTTTAGATTTAGGATTTCATTTAGGCATTTAATAAATTATATTTTTTTAGGATTTCCATATCTAGGGTTATAGATATTTTGGGAAAGATACTTGGTAAAGATATTTTGATTTAGGCACATACAAAATTGCATCATTTAGGAGATTTAGACTTTAATAAATATAAGGGATTTGCATTAACTTTCTCATCACCATCAATTAGTTTCATTTTTTTTTCTTTCTTCATTTCATTGTAACTGTAAAAATGAATGAAAGAAAGCAAAAAGCAGATCTAAGGTTCCCAATAGTTTGAGCGGGCCAAAGTTCGGACCCCTTATTGTTAATTTTATTTTTGCATATTTCACCATATCTCGAGAAATTCCAACGTGAATTGAAAACTTTTGGCACTCAATTATAAAATTTCCTTATCCAAAGATAATTCCATGCAAAAAATAACTTTCAATGAATATTTATCATTTTTATAATTTTATTCAATTAGTCGAAAAAACTTTGAATTTCAAAGTATAAAATTTTCGACATTATTTTAAAGAATGTAATTTTGCATGGCAAATTACAAAATTTGAGTGAAATCGATCGAATAGTTCCTGAGAAATCAAATTCTTTGAAATACGACTTTTTTGAAATTTGATTTCTCAGAAACTTTTCGACCGATTTTACTCAAATTTTGCATTTTGCCATGGAAAACTATACTCTTTAAGACGAAGTAAACAATTTTCTACCTTACAATTCAAAATTTTTTCGACTAACATTAAATAAAATAATAAAAAAAATAATAAATATTTAGTAAAAGTTATTTTTTTCATGGAATATTATCTTTGAAAAACGAATTTTATAATTGTGTGCAAATATTTTTCAATTTTCTTAAAAAATTCTAGAGATATGGCGAAATACGCAAAAAATAAAATTAACATTAAGGATCCACACTTTGGACCGCTTTCCTGACCAAACTATTGGGACCATATTTCCCAGATTGCGGTTAACCCCTATAATTTGAATGTCAAAAATCTGAATCCGCTTGGAAAAAAAAGATACGTTTATTTAAAGAAAGTACGCTTTTGTGTCTGATTTCATAACTTAAAATATCGTCTGCACTAATTAATTAACACATTTGAGGTCACCTCTCGAACCATTAAGATTGAGTCCTAGAATGTGAAAATCGCAGGAAAAAAATATATTAATTGGACACCGGTGTTACATATGCGTCAAAGGGTTAAAGTGCCGACCGGCCTGTGTAGGGGGCAGGGAACTGTCCTTGCATCAGAAAGGTCCTGGGTTCGAATCCCGGGCGAGGCATGGATGTTTCTTTCTCTCTCTCTGTGTGTTCTACGTCCTTTCTCCTTTGTGTGTGAATGTGACCCGCCCTATAAATGGGTTGTGGTTGTGTGAATGGCGTGGCAGAAGTCGAATTCCTGGCCATAGATGGCGCTACTGAAAAACAGGAGCAATCGCACCCCCAATGCCTAAACAGGCATACGACAAAAAGAAAGGGTCAAAGTAACGGTTTAATATTTCTATCAGAATATTATTATAGTAAAGAAGTAAAATCTAAGAATAGCATCAAAATATCTACCATTTTTTTTAAATTTATATGCCATTCAATTTTTGAACACGAATTACAGATTAACTTTTAGATTTAATCTTTAGAATTGTTTTATTATTTATTATAAACTCTCATTTTATTTTATACAGTCACTTATTCGAGTGTTTATAGATTGTTTTTATTCTTTCCCTGTTCCATTCATTCCTTTCATTTACTCATTTGTTGCATAAAAGAAAAACCACATAAGATTGTATATACTTGGTAATCAAATAAAAACTGACTTTTGTCATTGTAACGAAGAATAATAAATGACGTTCTAAGCTTCGAACAATTGATAAATAAAAATGCACACTTCATTCCGTTTAATAAATCATTTATGTAGAAATTTTGTTTGATACTATTTCAAATTGTAAGTGCAACTGAAACAAATTCTGTTGATTTTTCCATTGACTTGGTAAGTGCTTATAACCTTTCCGAGAATGTTAAGATGAACGCCATAAGATAAATATAATAAGCGTAATCCTTCTGACTCCTTTTTTTTTATCATATCGAATCAAATTTCAAGAAAAAATTCATTGTATTTATTTGTCCTTCAAATATGAAATTTCATTCATATCAGAAATGGCAACAAACGAGGCGTGCAATTGAAAGTCTCTCTTTAATCTGACAGGAGAATCCGTATCGTCATCTGTCGCCAAATGGATTTAAAACGTGCAAATTTGTAGAGGAAGAATTGATTAATAAATAAAATGTGTAAAGGTTAGAAAGAGGGCTGCTTGAATTTAAATCCTAAGTGATTTTTAATTTAGTTTTTTGCAGGCAACTGAGAGGAAGTAGTGAAGATTTGATGATTATTTTTACGTAGAAACCGATACAGAAATCTTTTCATTTGACTTGATGATGCAACAGTTTTTAAGATGTCCCTTTCAAATGATATAATATAATTGAAAAAAAAAATGAAAAATAAATTTACCGAGAATGGAAGATGATAAAGAGAAAAATTACATTTAGTGGTAATTATGTGAACTCGTGTTTAGATTAAGTTCACTTTACTTAAATATTTATAATTTGAATTCATAATAAATGAAGAATGAGGAAAAGAACTGACTCTCGTCCCTTCTTCTGCCGCCATCATTCCAGCGCCACAACTTCCCCCGCTCCACCACCATTCCTTTTTTTTCAAATCAAAAGAAACAGTTTTCGTTTGTTGCTGGAAGAATTAACTTCATAGCCCAGCAGGGGCTTATACGCGTGAAAGCGGGGCCGACGGCCCATATTTTTCAACTTTCATATTTTTCCGAAACATTTCCTATTTTATCATGTATGTGAATTCATTTTATTATTAAATATTTCAGTCATATAACAAACTGTTCATTCCTCTTTAAAGAAATACATACAAAAAATACTGCGCTGTATAAACCGCTCTTAAGATTCATTTCTAGAATCCTTATCGAAAAAATGAAAAATAAGAAATACATACAATTGGGTAGCAAATTAATATTTAACCGAGGAAAAAACAAAAACCTCATAGAAACCTGAAAAATTACCATTGAGAAAGGTGGGTGTAAAAAAAAACATTAAACCATGTTGAATTGGAGGTAAAAACTTGAAGGTGTTTCTAAGAATTATCTTTCAACTCCCTGTTTCCTCCCGCAATCTAACTGATCTTGTTGTTTATTGCATTCGCGTTCCTGCACTGTGATGATTTCAAAAGCTATTTTTACTTCTTTTTCTTATATTTTTTTAAAATTTTAATATGTTTTACTTTAATCAATTTCGCGTTTGCTTATGAAGCACACATTTGCCGATCACTGCTGGTAGAATTTATCGTCACATAAGTTATATAACTCTTAAGCAATACGTTTGTGTCAATACAAATTATTAATTTTTCGAACATGCAAATTATTCATTTAAATAAAAGTACAAATAATTAACTTGGATTAAAATATTACTAAGTTTTTGTTAACTCACTATTCTGACTGTGACGATGGAATCTTACACTCAAATTTCCGACACCTTTCCGACTAGCTACAGCACTCAAATATCTTCTGAAAGTCTGTACCTGAAGACCCTATAAGCTCCAATCGTTTCTTGACTACTACAAGCAAAATTTACTGTCCATTTTACGACTTATCGGCAATCAAAATTCCGCCCACTTTACGACTAACTAGAATGCTCTTATATGTGGAGTTCTGTGCATGAAGACAGTTCAAGTTTCAATTCTTTCTTCACCTCACCAAGGAAAATTTATCATCCTATTATCGCTATGGTGAATTTTCCACTTGCCATAATAATGACTACTTTCCGAGTAACCAGAATGCTCAAATTTAATATTAACTCAGTACTGGAAGACAATAAAAGTTTCAGTCGTTTTCTGACGGCTGAAAGCAAATTTTATTACCATATTATCGCCAGAAATTAAAATTTTCAAAAGTGAACCGGAGCTTTGTGCTGGCTGGCAATTAGAGTTAATCGTTTCCTGATTGCTACCACAAAATCTTATATCACCATTTTATTACCAAATAAAAATTATCGGTAATAGAAATTTTGACTTCTTTCCGACTAGCCTGAGAACTAAAATTTTAATTAAAGCTCATCATCTGATTCAAGCAGCATTTCTTTTTTTTTTTTAAAATAATCATTTTAACAAAGTTTATTACCATTCGATATTTTCCGAAGTAAACAAACATAAAACGACGACGTAACTTACATTAAACGACAAAACTAAAAAGAAAATGGCAAAATAAAAATAATTAAAAACTGCTCTTTTGAAGAAGGCTTAAAAGAAGAAATTAATTTTTATTTTTGTCAGACCATAACGGAAACACGAAAAGCACATCACTTTCGTATTAAACTTCGAAAATTCTCTTTCTTTGAAAGCCATCAACTCGACATTTTTCAATTTAATATTCTAGAACAGGGGTTTCCAACTTACATGAGGCCGGGGGCCACAATTAAAAACACAAATCAAATGGCGGGCCGCAACTTTCTCAAAATTTTATGTAGGACTCTTTTCTGTTTGAAGGAATATTAAATATTACTGTCAGATTTTTACCAAGTTGTTCAAGCAAAAGAATTAATTAAAAATTAAAATAAGAAGTAGATTTTAAAAAATATTTAATTGCTACTAATAATATTTTAAAAAATATTAAATAAATAATAAAAACTCGGGCTACAATAATGTGCACCTATGTGCAACAGACATCCAATTGTTAAGATATAAAACTTTAAAAAGGTTGGTATTAAAACTTACATAGTAGCACACAAAATATTCAATGAGAAAATTGAGGTTTGCTGCAACCACCAGAGAATAGATATTTACATTTAAAATTTACAAATGTGTGTGTAAATATTTTCGTCCTAAATGAGTGGTTTCAAAAAGTTAAATCGGAGAATTTTTCAAAAATTTCTAATACGCACATGCTAAATTATATTCCCAAAATACAAAAGAATGGAATAAAAAAGAGCAACATACACAATTATTTTTGTATTTGAATAAATATTTTCTTGGATGCAAGACCTGAAAAATAATTTTTTTTTACCGTTGGTATGTTAAATTTCACAGAAACGAAGAAATTAGGTTTTTATTAATGGGAAAAGTATTTTAAACCCATATAGATTTTTTACGAAAATTGTCGGCAAAAAATGACAACTAATATATTTTAGTTCGCGGGCCACAAAAAAAGGCTCCGCGGGCCGCCAGTTGGACACCCCTGTTCTAGAATAAAAAAAATCTAATCTCTATCTCTACTTATCTCTACTGAACATTTTTTAAAAAAAAAATAATTTTATTATATTTTAACTCGCGCGTAACATATGCACTATAAATACAATTTTTCTATCACTTTCCTCCAAATTAAAAATGGATAAAATTAAAGTAAAAATATTCACAACGCATAAAAATAAGTATGTTTGTGGAATTGAATTCACTGATCTTTTCAATCTCTTAAATCTGAAAGTCACCTTTAATCAGAGGAAATCTACTATGAATGAAACTGACAAACTGTCAAAAGAAGGAAATGAGTAGTGTTTGTAAAATATTTTTTATCGCAATAGTACTTATCTAAATTTCAAGCGAGTGTATTATTTGCCAACTAATAATTTTTCCTCGTAGTAAAATTTTAGGACAAATGAAATAATCATATAGGCAGGGTTTCCTAAACTTTTTTAGGTGGTGTCACTCATACGTGGTTTAAAATGGTCTTATTAATCAGATAATATTGCTGAGCTGAGGTATAATATTTACTTTATAATGAACGTTTTGGCTGGGATAGCCTGGTTGGGACGGGAGTTTGAATCCAGCCGAAGACTTCCCGTGTAATAAATGGTGACTGGTGCACGTGAAATCTGTCGGGTCACAGAGTCCTCCGTGCTCCCATAACAAATGAATACCTCTTGGGGTACTGAATAGGAGATTGATAGATTGATTAGAGATTGATAGTGATATAGACTGATTCAGGCAGAAGTCGAATTTTCGGTCATAGATGGCGCCACTGGAAAACAAGAACAATTGCACACCCTCTGCCAACGACAACAACAGCAACAAAGTATGTTATATATGTACGAAACAGAAACTATGGAAAGAAGTAGTGAGAACATAAATAGTCAGTATATTTGATGTTTAATATCCACTCACATAATTTTATTGTAAATAATAAGAAGATATGAGTAATGCTATATAATATAACATTATGGGGTGTTCCATTGTTATACTCAAGCACTTACGAGGGGGTAGGTAAGTAAATGTAAAACCTTACCTACCCCCTTTGGAAACCCCTTTTTGCATCACGCTATATAGATTTAGATAGTGTAGATCAGCGGTTCCCAATTTTGCTCTGCTACGTAACCCTAAGTAATCTACATACTTTCGGTGGAACCCCAACTTTATAAATAAAGTTTAAGTTAATTGTGAACGTTATAACCTATAGAAAATTATATTTAGAATATTTAATTAGAAGCATGAAGATTTTAATCATTTTATCATTAATAATCTTAAATTAGGTTTAGTTTACAGTCTTTATGCTATATCTGGTTAATCAGGAATTAGTTTCTGCTGTATATACGTAAGTTGAAGATGATTAAAATAAGCCGAATTATGGTTCACTTCGAAATGAAAACTTAAAATAGAACTTCTACAATGTTGAAAATGGTGATTATGAAAACATATTACTTAAACATTTTGAAATTCAGACTGCGAAACTCAGGTTCATATGACATAAATTTAGATTCACAAAGAAAAAAATTGTTTAAAAACGAAATGAACTTCAAATTTGTAGGATTTTATCCGGTATTATTCTCCAATGATTATTGTAATGGACATTCTCACAATAAAAATAACAAATCGCAACTGATCTCAAAATGCAAGATAAAATTATGATAAAAGAAAGTTATGATAAAGAAAGTTTGAAGGTGGACAAAGAATTTTGGCATATCCCAATCCATTTGATACTTCACCATGTGAAAATGAATCGTAAGAAATAACGGTCATACGTTTTTCCTTCTTTTTTTTATTTATTTATTAATAATTTTTTTTTAAATTTGAAATTGGTTGAATGACAGTTGAATGATAATATCGTATAAAATCATAGGAAATCCAAAGGCAATTCATGAATTTCCAGTTGACAGAGTAAGGCATACAATTTTAACTACAATAAGTTAAGAATTGCAATTATGGCTTCGATTGTCTTAAAAATCGCTTTTATTTACTTGCTGAGGGAAGAAAATGTAAAAAAAGTGTAAAATCTTCTGGAAAATTTGCTTGTTTTAATTATTATAAAATTTTACAACAGCTCAAAACAGCATATTATATTGTTCTATAATTCATAAATATTTTGTTCTATAAGTATGAGTTTAAACAAACATATTTAAAAAGAAAATGCAATGGTTTGTGAATTACTGTGTAAATAAACTCGTTTTCTGAAATACAATGTTTTTTTACGCTCACAAACACGGGCTGTTCAAATATTACGAAAGCTTGTTTTTGACAACTTTGGACCCCTCCTTCTTTGTCAACAAAGAGTCTGATCATAAACCATCCAAGAAAAGTAACAACCGCAAAGAGAAAGAAAGCCGCAACAACACCTCACTTGTCTTTTGCTTTGAATAATAATGTAATAATTTAATTTTAAGATTAAATTAAAATAAAAGACGTAACTCTGCATAACAAAAACGTTTTATACATTTTTTAAAATTCAATGAGAATCTTTTGTGTTATTCTTCTGTACTCAAAACTCATGACCTCTGAAACTCCTTAAAGAAAATTCTTCCAACTTTTCTTACTACCCAAAATTAACTTTTTTTTTTAAATTAAAAAATTTCCTAAGCATAATTTTTTTTTTCAAATTGGTTTGCTAAATTTTTTACTTTTATTTTTTTTAGAATATTATTGTTGATTTAGTGTCTTGCGTAAGCATGGTAAGCCTTTTCCTTGTCAGTAAAAATAAACAAATCACATTTTTGGTGCTTACGTAATAATTGAAAGGCCTCGACTATACTTTCCATTGCCATCTAATTTATTTAAAAAATTAAAAACAGGCATTCGTTAATTCCATTTGTTAAGAACGTTGGAAACCGAGCGGAAAAATATCAAACGATAAAACATTTCACACATAGCGAGAGCATTCTTAAAATGACAAATAGGCTAAGTACGGAATAGAACAGGCATTCTATAATTATATATTCCACATTACTATTTTCTAAAATTCTGCATTCTATATTCTATGATACTTACATATTCTATACAATGAATTCTCATACATTGTAAGTGGTACACAATTTTTCATCGAACCAAAAATAAAATGTGAAGAAATATAAATAGATTTATTTTGAGAATTTTGTTGAAAAAAAATTATTCGGGCCCTATATTATGAATTTTTTCCTGAGTTTTATAATAGACCTTTTTTGAACCGTCCATAAAAAGGCAGAGTAGACACTATTAGGCTGTACTTAATTGAATTTTAGCATTAAAAAAAATTCTAAAAATAATTTGGAAACGTTTAACCAACGTTAAAAAATTGTGAACCAATCGTAGGCATAATTGAGTAATTTAAATTGTATAAAATTTGATAGAATGTAGACTAGACGAGTAATACGTGCAAAGAAATATAGTAGCCTAAATGTACGTCATAGATATAAATGACGTCAAAAGCTCAGAATAAATCGATTTGTTAAGTTTGTTATTTCATTAATAAAGGTGTGTTAGATTTCAAAAGAGTAAAATAACATCCTTTTTGTTCGCCTCTATATAGAAGAAGAATTTTAATTCTAAGAAGATGGCCGTGAAGTGGTGGCAAAAAGTCGAGGCTTTTCATTCCTTGAATGAGATTAGAATTCATAACGCAAACAGAATTCAATTTGGAATTCAATTCAAATTCCATTCATAAAAATCTAGAAACTCAAACGCTGACATAAAATGATGTATAATCAGGTCTCATAAATTTGCAAACGGAAGAATTCTGTTTTAGTTACATTTGTTAATGAAGTAGAATATATTTAATTTAATTTATCTATGTGTAAAACTTAATGATTTGCTCTTCAACATTCATAATTTATATTAGAATTGTAACTTTTCTCAACAATTACTTAATAGTAACGCTTGTGGCTATAAATAACAACAGTAAAGAAGATTTAATTTCGCGAGTTTGTTTCATTTTCAATTTATTTATCAACTAATTGAATTGTATGATTCCAACATATTTATAACTGTTTGAAAAAAAAAGAAATTATTTTATTAAGTGATTTCTATTAACAATATAAAATTGCCGTAAAAAAAGTACTTGTTTTGTGATAATTACTATTATTTTAAAATCATTTTTGGTGAACAGAGCTATAAAGTATGAAACAAGCATTTCAGCCTAAATTAAAAATAACAAATTTGCTCACTGTCCTAATTATTAGTAGTTAGAAAACCCACGATTATATCCCTGCATTACTTGGCTCTGAATTACTATTACTATTACTTTCTCGGAAGACGTGTTTGCCTAATCGTTAATGTTTTTAATTCATGCCGATCCATAGCAGTTTCTCCTTTCTCAGATTGCGTTGAATCGAGTCATAGGGGTCGAAAGGACCCAATTTTTAAGGGGGGCGAATTTAAAAATACAGTCTTAATAGTTCTCTAATTTTTACACTTAAAAAAATTCGAATATCTGCAAACTACCTATAAATAGGTAAATTATTTGTATCTCTTGCTTGTTTTTAACTTGATAAATTTAAACCATCGACAATTATAGAAAATTTTCTTTATTTGTCGAAAAAAATATTGAGGGAGACTTTTAGAGATTGTGAATTATTGAGGGGGGTCATACCCACCGCCCTTCTCACCAAGACGATTATGAATCGACTGAAACAATTTCTTTTCTTCTTTAAAAAAATAAAAAAGAAAGGTAAAAAGAAACTTAACTAAATTTATACTCGTATTGCAAATCAAAAAATATTTCAAAAACAAGATATTTATAAATTTTTTCCTAAGGAGAAAATAAAAGTTATTATTATTTCATTATTTGATATATTTTTTAATTACTTTTTTTATTATTATGCGTATTTTATATTTCAAAAATAAAAACGCCCATATCTACTTTACTTTCAAAAAATAGTATTTTTAGAATTTTTTGAAAATTGGAGGTTATTTCTTAATTTCTTTGAACCTTGCAAATCAGATACATCCCAGCTAAGTTTGTCTCTTTTTCTTCTTATTTTCTGAAGAAAAACTTTTACATAGGAACTATAATCGGCGTACCTTAGCGTAAAGAGAGTGTATACAAGCTTGCATAAAATGAAAATTACGATTTGCATAATTACAGTTAGAAAGTTATTAAATAACAGGTTAATTTTATTTAAAATTAGGGAGCCCCTGCTTTCTGCAATCGTCAACTTTCATTAGTATGTAAGTTACGGTAAAGATGATATTACAACACGTTTTTTTTTTAATTCTTATTTTTTCCCTTCCTCTTACAGCAAAAAGTAATTTTTTTAAAGCTTTGTAGAATATCTATCTTTGAATAAATGCACCTAAACTACAAAATAAAGCAAGTTGTTGTAGCCTGCGATGGTAGAGAATAATTTTTTTAGTTAAAGAACACGGAAAGTTAAAGTCGTCTGAAATTTACTTTCCTGAGCTCTACCAATCAGTAAATATCGATTTTGGAATTGTTTCTGATAATCCGAAAATAATATTGACGCTGAAAACAATCTTTCAAAAGAGTTTAAAAATAGATTACTCGAGTTCACAGTAAGCTTTTATTTGTTTGTTTTTTCTTTTTGTAGCACATTGCTTCATTGCTCAACTTTTACATCAATGTCACTCATTCTATGAGCATAAGTCGAACTTTCCTCCTTAAAATATTTCGCCATTTATTTAGCAAAAGAATTCCTAATATTTTCTTTACTCTTCTAGTTGTCGATTACGTTAAGAAAATCTAATTGCTCTAGGGAGTTTTTTTTATTTATTTTTTTATTTTTTTATTTTTTTAACAGCCTAAGTGACCTTAACCGAAGATTTTATGTCTCTCAGAAAAGTCACGTGTCATTGTAACAATGTTATATAACTCAAAATTTCACAAAAATGAAAGTTGTGTTGAAATTTACACCAGGGTCAACTCATTACTTAAACTGCGTTTATATGAAAAGTCGAACTTTCCTCTTCAAAATATTGCGCCATTTGTGTGCGCTCTACATTTTCTTTTCTTTTCAAGCGCAATCTTAAGTTGTTGATTCCATTAAAGAAATCGATTCCGTCTTGGAGGAATTTGCTTTTACAACGTCCGATCTAAAGTGATCTTTAACCAAATATTTTTAATGAAGTCACACGCCAGTGAATAATTTTTCGTCATTACTGAATTGCGATTTTGCATATTGTATCATGTTCTATTGCATTTAAACATCATCGTCTTTAAATAAAACAAGCTTTTCGTAATGCTGTGCCTTAATAGAACTCATTAACATAAAAATTCAAATACATAATATTTTTTTATTTATTTATTTTTATTTCCAATGATAGAAAGCTTGAAGTTGCGTACATANTGAATTCGATTTTGCATATTGTATCATGTTCTATTGCATTTAAATATCATCGTCTTTAAATAAAACAAGCTTTTCGTAATGCTGTGCCTTAATAGAACTCATTAACTTAAAAATTCAAATACATAATATTTTTTTATTTATTTATTTTTATTTCCAATGATAGAAAACTTGAAGTTGCGTACATATTAATCATAAAAAATTATTCTTCTAAAACTATATCAAAAGTGTATTTTTGTTCATTGATTGATTGATTTAATTGCCCCGAGAAAAAGAAAATTATTATTTGAAAGTTGATTGAAAAAAAAATTGCAAAAAATCGCGATATTTCGTATGCATTAAGTATAAAAGGAACTGAAGATTATGATGAAAGTTATCATCAAGATCTATAAATCTAAACAAGTTTCACTCATGTGAAACACTTAACTTTAATGAGTCTAACACTTAATGAATCAAATTTAAACTTGAATTGAAACATTTTTACTTGCATATCGAATGCTGAACATAAAATGACAACATAGGCAAAAATGTTTTGATTATTTTAATTTTGAACAAATAGTAAATTTATAAATCCTACAAAAAGAACTCCAATAAAACTATATCAACAATTTCTGATAGATTAAGACTTAACTTTTTTAACGGAAAGAAAGAATTTATTAAAAAATTGATTGAATAATGTAAAATTTTACGAACATGTTGATATTTTGTATGCATTAAGTATAAAAAAATAGAAGATCATGGTGAGAAGTATCATCAAGATTTATAAATCTAAACAAGTTTTACCCATGTGAAATATTTAGCTCTAATTTAAACTTGAACAATTTGCATATCGAATGCTGGACATAAAATGGCAACATGAGCAAAGATGTTTTGATTACCTTAATTTTGAACAAGTTTTACATTTATAAATCGTACAAAAACTACTCCGATTAAACTATATCAACAATTTCTGAAAGATTAGAACTTAATTTTTCTAACGAAAAGAAAGTATTCATAAAAGAGCCGATTGTATAAAAAGAAATTATACAAAAATCGAGATATTTTGTATGCATAATGTGTAAAAGCATAGAAGGTCATGGTGAAAAGTATTATCACGATCTATAAATCTAAACAAGTTTTACTTATGTGAAACATTTAATTTCATTCTTAATGAATTCTATCTTGACAAGCTGACAAGCATTTAAGGAGGAAGTAAGAAAAGAAGGGATTATTTGGAAGAGCGATGAATAATTTAAAACATAGTATGTATATTGCATATTAGTGTCATAGTGCAAAAAATTTTCTGTCTGAGTGATAAGTCTTCGCGAATGAGAATCAAAAATAGTGGAATGACATAATTTTTATGAATGAAATACTTTTTTGTGTATTGCTTGCATTTTTAAAAATTAAATTAACAAAAATTCTTTCATTCTTAACAACATATTGCCTGAGGAAGTCATTTTGACTGCTTTTTATTTCAATTAGAAATGATAACACAATAATGACACAATTTCTTTGAATTTTGTACAATATATAATTTTTTTATTGTTAATATTTACTAATAACTTGTTATATAACTCTAAATAATATAAAAAAATATTAAAATTTAATTTTAAGCAAATTTCTTTAAACATTATTTATTCGTTTACAATCCAGTCCTTCTGACTGCTTTTGGGCAATATAGGTATATACTAAGTTTCAGTCTTTCTAGTGTTAAAGCATCTATTTTGAATCTAAATTACAACTGTACCGTATTATCGAAAGAGAAAAAACGGAAAACTTCTCAAAAATTATTGTATTTACATAAAATTTGTAGCATTTCTAAAGATACAAGTTTTAATAATTCAATAGAAAAAAAAATATTTTAAATTTTCTATACTATATTGTAACAAAAGTCAGATAAGGCATTTAAACCCTCTTACTGGTTTCAAAATCAAAATCTCTATTAAAAAAAAGTGCTCTTTTTTTTCTTCTTTTTGAAAACAGCAGGGAATCACGTGTCCAGACATGCTTTTAGCATATGTTTTTCTATCAAACTTTATTTACTTATTTATTTTTATCTATTAGTGTCCAACCAGATAGTTGAATGGAATGTAAAGTTCAGGATTTGAAGTACGATTTCTGACACCCTTATACTTTGAGACAGAGGGCATGTTCGAGAACATAATCGATAATCGAATGTTTTCACAAGTTAAAATAAAAGTTATTTTTGAAATGTTGTTTTTGCTGTGCAGTTTGAAAAAAACTGATTTTTTGCTTGCATTTTTGAGCTGTATGAACTACTGATTTTTTTAAATTTCGCTTTCATTGAATCTAATTATTGTACAAAATTCGAAGTTCATATTGATTAATAAGAAACATTTCAAAAGCACTTTAACGATACGTGATTAAATGTACTCAAAATGCTGAATAATGCAGAAAGTATGAAATTAGTGAAGAAAAAAAGAAGAAAAAAACAATAATATAACTTAAGTTTAACCTGAATTTAACACCGCAACGTTGGGTGGAGAATCAATGTGTGACTGATTCACGTTAAGTCTGTCGGGGTCACAAAGTCCTCCTAGTTTTCATAACAAATCAAAACCTTTGGGGGTACTGAATTGGAGATTCATCGTTTTCCGGTTCAGGCCAAAAGTACGAACTGTGGATGAATGAATGGAGTATGATTGGATCCGCCCTGTTAAACGATCTGTGACGTGTGTGTGTGGCTGAAATCGTTTTCTTGGCCATAGATGGCGTTACTTAAAAAAACAAGAAACACACTCTTTTCCTTAAGAATTTGCTTGTTTCCAAGCAGGTTTGCTAGTATTGGAAAATGGCATTAGTAGGCCCGGGATAGCCTGGTCAGTAGGGCCCTATTACCACTTCCAAAAGGTCATGGGTTCGATCTCCGTCGACCGAAGATTCTCCGTGTTGTAAATGGTGACTGATGCACGTTAAATCTGTCGATTCTCAAAGTCCTCCATGTTCCCATAACAAATCATTCCTCTGGGGGTTCTGATCCAAGAGTTTCCCTGTCTTCTGAATTGGTTCAAAGTTACAAGGTTGCGGAGTTGAACACAAGTAGTCGTAAACCCAAAACTGGGTCAGCTGCTCAACAACGGTTGTAAAAGAATGGTATTAGTAGAGCAGTGATGGCTCAGGGGATAGAGCGTTCGCCTTCCAATGAGGTGAACCGGGTTCGAATCCCAGCGATGGCTGGTCGATACGAATCCCTTATCCGGCTTGCACCGATCACTGTGCTTACTTAAAATATCCTCTGTGATAGTCGGATCATGGGTTAGAGATGCCGTTAGGCTAACCTTTGGGGGTTTTCATGGCTTTACTCTCCATGTAAAGCAAATGCGGGTTAGTTCCATCAAAAAGTCCTCCACGAGAGCAAATTTCTACTAATACTTCATTCAGGAGTTCCCTTGTCTTTTGGATTAGGTTCAAAATCACAAGGATACAAAGTTTTACGGCGGAACATTAGTAGTCGTAGACCCAAAAAATTAAGTCGGCTGTTCAACGACGGTTATAAAATAAAAGGGTATAAGTAACAACAGCCATGAGATTTTATCCCTGTAATCGACCAAAACCTAAAATTCAAAAGTAGAAAATGCTTTGAAGCCCATTTATTACTCCTTAAATTTAAGTATGAGGTATGGTTTTCCCTGTATCAGTCGGTTTTTATCTAATTTTAATATTGCAATGTAGCCGTATCAACTCAACCTTATTTTAACACAGTAAACCCTTTTAAAATTCTACTTTCGATATTAGTTACTGTTTCTGACCAAAACCTGAAAGTCAAAAGGGCTAAGTCAAGAACCTAAAATATTTTTTTCTCTTTTCAGTATCAGGTCCATTTATATACTTGTTAAATTGAAATGTGAGAAATAATTTAATTTTAACCTGCTTTAATCTAATTTAAACATAGCAATATAATGGCAATTATTTGTTGGATCTTAATCAACTTAAATGTTTAAGTTACTGTTTCGACCAGCAAACTTTAAACAAGGTTTTCCCTCAAATATTTCATTTTACTTTTCCTCTTTAATCTGAGAAGTAGTTTAAACTTCATTTCTTCGGGTTTATATAAATTAATTATATTTAAATCTCCTGATAGGCCGTTTATTGTTCTTTTCAAATAGTTATAACGTTATTTATTTATTAATATTTTTAAAAATAATAACTGTACAGGACGACAAGGCTGTGATTAAAAATTAATGATTTCTTCTTAACATATGGAGAACTCAGTTTGGAAGATGTTTTGCATTCTATAAGGTCCTAAAAGTTCTTTGAATTGAAAGGAAAAAAAACACGATTCTGCTCCAGCACATTAAGTTAATATCTCTCAAAGAAAAATGTAAAGTACCATTTTCTGACTTTCTTACATCATAAGATGAATTTTTTTATCTGGTCCCTTGAGAAACAAAGTAACCAGCACGATTCTGCTCCAGCGCAATGATTAAGTCCCTTAAAAGAGAGTACAAGGTACATTTTTTCTGACTATCTTACATCATAAGATGGATTTTTCTATCTGGTCCATTGATAAACAAAGTAACCAGCACGATTCCGCTCCAGCGCAATGAGTAAGTCCCTTAAAAGAGAGTGCAAGGTACATTTTTTCTGACTATCTTCCATCATAAGAAGGATTTTTCTATCCGGTCCATTGATAAACAAAGTAACCAGCACGATTCCGCTCCAGAGCATTGAGTAAATCCCTTAAAAGAGAGTACAAGGTACATTTTTCCGACTTTTTTACATCATAAGATGAATTTTTCTATCTCGTCCCTTGAGAAACAAAGTAACCAGCACGATTCTGCTCCCGCGCAATGAGTAAGTCCCTCAAAGGAGAGTATAATGTACGTTTTTCCGACTTTCTTACATCATAAGAAGGATTTTTCCCTCTGGTACATCATTGAGACAAGGATCTCATAAGACTTCAGATCATAAGGTCTTTAAAAATTTCCTTGTTCAACAAAAGGGACAGAATATCAGTAAATCCATAATGACCACCTTTAAAATTTATTTTTAGAATTCTTCTCACAAAGTGTGTAAAAAAAGTATAAATATTAAGTGTAACAAATGATGAAAAATTAAAATGTTAACAAAATCGACGCATCATTAACGAGGAAGGCGAGACTGAAAACACCAAAAACTGTTTGACTGCTGGAAGTAGCCGAAAAGAAGCGATTATAAGAAACCCACACTAGTCTTGTCTCGCTATTAAACTGGTTTTTGATATTTTTATGCCATCTCTCACATTAGCGATTCAACAGATTACGATAACGCTTCTTTCCTCTTTCGAATAATATCATATTATATCTTTAGAATAATATCATATATCTTTAAAATAATATCATATATCTTTAGAATAATATCATATTATAAGTGCATATCACGTTTAATATTTGCTGTAAGTCTCGACGCCTGGACCATTTCCTATTAAAATCATTAAATTTTAAATCATGTTTCAAAATGTAATTATGAGTTTTTTATTTAATTCTTTTTCAACAATCCAAATTCTGTATTGTATTTCTCAAGTTTCGTATACTCCAGATTTATTCCACATCGGCAGCAAACGGAAAGTAAGAAAAAGTGATAACGCCCCCTAACAAGCCTCAAAAAAACTAGTTCAAACTAGCAAGAAAGACAAAAATATTACAGATATGGCATCAGAAGTGGTATTTCTCAATCCATAATGATCGTACGCAAGGATATACCTCCCCCCCCCCTTTAAAAAGGTGATTGACTTACCCTCTCTCTCTATTAACAACAGTTTTTCCTCTGTTTATCTTGCATGCGTACTGTGAAGGAAATAAGCTCAGCTGAATAATGTCAAGGCTTATCCTCATCCTTCAAAGATAACTCAGGTCTTTCACTTACTTTTCAGCCTCAGTTTTGCATCATAAAAACAGGGCCAATTTATGAAGTTTATATGTCGTAGTTTAATATTTTTTTTCCACTTTTCAAGCTATTAAGAATTTAAGGTTTAAAACTCAATCGAAGCCGGACTGTTTAGAATAGCTGTTCCCAAATGGTGTTTTACGGAACACTAGAGTTCCGCTAGTTATTACTTTTTATAACCAGTGAAAAGTTTCATAACTCTGATTATATTAAAATCCCACCTATAAATCACAATTTATTTAACTTTTTGGTTGCCTTATTGAAATTTTTTCAAATAAAATGGCATTTTCATTAAAAGTAAATATTGTTTTACGAATGACAATCTATAGAACAAATTAAGAAATGAACAATTTCGAAGTAAACAATAATTGGGCTTATTTTATTTATCTTCAGCTTATATATATTAATCAAAAACAAATTCAAAACTAGACTAGATATTTTTCTTCTTTCCAATGCCCACCACCCGATTGACACACGTGATTCAGGGTAGATTTGTAGGCCACTCTGTCAGGGGCACCTTATTTAGGTGGCCAACGTTGCTCCCACGGTAAACACAGACAGTACAGAGAATGAAAAAGAACACCCATACCTTGTCAGGGATTCGAACCCTGGACCTTCTCGATGTGAGGCCAACTTTCTGACCATTACACAGTCCCGTCGGCTACTAGACAAGATATAGCACACGAAATTTTTACAAATTTTAGCTGTCGGACATGAAACCAAACTTAAGATTTTTAATGATAAAACGATGAAAAATCTTCATTCCTCTTTTTAAATATATTAAAAATAGTCTTATACGATATAACATTCATAATTACCTTTATAAACTTTATTTATAAAGTCAGGGTTCCGCCGAAAAAATGTTGATTATTTAGTGTTCCGCAGCCGAAAAAAATTGGGAACAGCTGATTTAGAGGATGCTACACAGCGGGAGAAATTTTTCACGGAAAATTCTCTTTCATCTCCATTAGTATTTTAAAATTAAAAGTTTAGAGCAGCGATTCCCAAAAAGTGTTCCACGGAACCCCAGAATGCCGTAGAAGGGGTTCCACGAGTTAGGATTTTATTGTGATTTACAAAAGCTGATAATGAAAACGCAATATGAACATCATTTCTGTTAAGCTACAGGGAGGGTTGGATTGGAAATCCATGCACCATCGAGTAAAATCTAATTAGACTATGAATGTTAGAAACAGTTAGCTTAACAGTCGGTGTCCAAATTTCAGAACCATAGCACAAACTGTTCTGGAATGAAGAGATTCGAAATAGGGTTCCGCGATAAAGACAGATAAAATACTGACTAAACACAAAAGGTGAAATAAAGCATTTAAAATTCCAATAACTTTCGAAAAAAAAAAAAAAAAAAAAAAAAAAAAAAAAAAAANAGCATTTAAAATTCCAATAACTTTCGAAAAAAAAAAAAAAAACTCATGTTGATATTATTAACTAAAGTAGCTCTTTCAACACATCAAATTTCATTTCCTTAGTTGCCTTTCTGCGGGCTACAGATTGGACCACTGGTACTTTTTTTCTGATCGTTTAACATTTAATAATTCCAGAATTAATCATTAAATGTTAAATTCTTTTAATGTCATCGCAATCCCTGTATATTTTTCAACACATGTCAGTATTTTTCATTAAGTTTTTAGGTAGTAAAACAATATGTAACGTAAAGTTGTACACCCAACAACGTGGAGGCGCAAACGATTTTTTAACATATAGAATATTAACATTTCCAGTGATCTCTTTTAAATGATTCAAAAAAGTTCATCCTTTTACGCTATAAGAAATGTTCTTTCCCTTTTCTTTAACTTCTGCCATTTTTGGAATTTTTCGAACTTTATGCATCAGTTTCAATAGATTTAATTTAAAAATCTATTTTCAAAAAGATATGAATCGACACAAAATTTTTACTTTTCATATAGACCAGACGTTTCAGAACTTTACTGTTAGCGAGATAAGAACGATCAATTTTGATTTCACGCTGTAATAATTTTATTTCCCGCTGATTTAATGCTGTAAAGATCATCTTATCAAATAATTCATAGCCATTTCACTTTCACTATAAAAATACTTTTATCACTAAAATGTACCACCATTTAGAAGTCAGGAAACATAAAGTTCACAAGTTATTTAATATTCAATAGTGAAGGATAAAAAATCTTGTAAGGATCACGCAACTAATTTTTTTCTCTTTTTAAAAAAATTAAGTAATAATGCAAGTCATGCAGGAAAAGAATAGAAATACTTTTTTTCTCAAATTAGTAAGTTTTCCCAAAAGTTGCAATAAAATCTTGGAAAACAAGAATAGATATCATTAAACAATAGCAGTTTTTTTATTTTTTTATTCTTAGCAAATCACACCAGTGACTTTCATTTTTTGGAATTAAAATGATAAAACTTCCCTGTAAGTAACATTTATCTTGATTCGCCTTATCATCAGAATAGAATTGAAATTGTTGAATATGTAATGAAACTGACAGAGTAATCTTGAAAAAGGATTTGTAAAGCAAATATTAGCGATACCATTAGTGATTTAAACCGAGTTTAAACAAAGAACTTCATAAATATTCAAGATAAAAATAATTGCATAAGTAATTTTGCATGTAGATATTTATATATAGTTGTCATTTCTTCTTTAAAAAAATAGCGCTTAATAGATAAATGTTTTCTAAGAATAAACAAACGGCGTGTCGCTTGGTTAAATATGGATTTTTTAAATCGTTTTACAGAAAATTAAGGATAAAATAAAATTTTTAAAAACCATGATTTTCGAAAAAGATAAAATAGTTACGAAAACATAAGGTCATCACTTTTTAAAGGCGCGAGGGAACTTTCAGAAATGTAATTATTAAAATAAGTCCCACGTGCGTCAAGATTACGCCTGCGGTAAATTTTGAAGCGAAATTTCTCAGTAATGTTCTTCCTTAAATATTTACATTATTTCATCTCTTTTTTCCTTACGACTGTTAAAAGTTTCCCAATACTTATATAATGAATTACATTATTGAGCAAAGGAAATGACAAAATAAAAATTTTAAAAACTATACTTTTCACGAGCTTAAAAGGAGATACGATTTTCGGCACTCTGAAAACATAGGGTCCTTCACCTAAACGTTTTATGTATCAGTACTAGAATAATATGATTAAGACAAGTAAAATTCGATAAAGGAACTGACTGAAACGCAAATTTTAAAAACACTGAAACTCTCGGTTATATAAAACCTTTTACAACTAAACATTCATTATACAGATTGTTCTGTAAGAAACGCTATTGAAATTTGTGGATATAGACATCTGAATATAGACATTATAAATAAATACTCTGTTTATTCATGTACATTTGTACTGTAAAGCATCGTTTAAAATCTCGTTTATAAATCATTACATTGTTCTTAGTTCATTCTTTACGTAATGTTAAAATAGTTCGTTTATACAACGGAAAAAATACATAAATAAATTATCGATTATGCGTCCTTTGTGTTAAAAACAAGATGAATAATATACTTTAGTTTTAATAGTTTTTCGAACTGGGTGAAAAATAAAAAATCAATAACAATACCGAAATTGAAAGACATTCATCAATTTAATAAAGCTAAAATGACTCAATTTTTTTTAATCTAATTTATTTTGTCCTTCCTAGTGGCTTTACTTTATTAGATTAAGCAAAACACGTTTTTAGAAGTTCATCCCATCAAAGTTAAGATTTACCAGTATTCAGTATCATTTGGCATGATGCTGTTGCTCGGGGCTAACACGTGATTGGCAATATTTACTGCAATCTAGCGATTTTCTCTGGTACTTATTCCTTACGTGAAACCGTAAAAAAAGTTTATCTGTATATTAAAACTATACAGTATTAATGCAGTTTAACAGTTGCCAATTATACTTATATTTGGTACCTATTAAAACTGTACCAATTACCAGAATTAAGCATTATTACCGTTACTTACAGAACGATTCTTTATTTAACGAATAAGTACTATTTCCCCATTAATTTCGTTCTTTAGTACATAGATTATTCGAAATTAAGCATCAATAGCATGATTAGTAGTATGAAAATTTTTTACACATCTCCTAAAAAACTTTGAAACATTAATCTATTAATTATCTTTTTCAGTACATATATTTTATTTACTCCACTAACAGTTGATTTTTAATTATTCGGTTTTTTATAAACACTTTTTAAAGCATAACGATAAACAAAAGAAGCATGTGATTTCATATAACTTTAGAAATACTAATTTTGTGACGTAGTCCACCTATACTTCCACTTGAGTTAAATGATATAAATATCAAAAAACGCTTGATTAATGTAAGTTATAACCTAGTATACATCACTATGTAAAACATTAGAAAAAAAACCCGTCTGCTTTTTATTTTTATCAATTGTTACTTCTTAACCAATGAAAAAAAAGTCAATTTTTTAAGCACCCCTCCTGAACAATGGAATAGAAAATTCTGAACAAATTTTAGGCCCCTTCACACATTGTTCAAAGTTTAGTACGCTAACATTAACGGTTCAGGAGTAATAAGAGAGATACACAAATTCTTCACATCATTATAAATATTTGACCTGGATTTAAGAAGTTGTAAAACGGAATTTTTCTCTGAATTTCAGCTGAGTGGTGATCATTTCAGGGTCACAAGAAAAATTCCTTTACATGAGTGCTAATTAGACACTTAGCACTTTTTCTTTACAAGAGCTTCATTCTTGAAATCTTGTGCCATTGAGCGCAGGGTCAAAATATATTCTTAAGAATTGGAAAAAGGTTTAAAAAGTACAATGCTATTTCATTGAAATATATGTGTCCAGATGTTTTGTTTTCAATTTTATAGGCTACCTCTATTGTTTTCTTCAATAATATCAAGTGTAAAATTAGTGCTATAGTTAAGTCATTTAAACTAGTACTTTTATGATGAATTTCTATTACTTTGTTTACTGCATTTTTTACTCTTCCTTGGTTAATCAAATATCTAGAAAAAAGAAATAGAGTAAATTTAATAAAAACTAAAGAGCCACACTGGTTTTAAATCATTCTAAGCTGATTAAAGTTCCCCAGTTTGGCCAACCCTGGTTTAAATTTACAAATCAGAAACTATAATACCTCGTTTTCAAACGATCTTATTTTTTAACCAAAACCGAAAATAGTAGTTACTTTTTGCAATGCTTCTAGTCTTAATGTAAGAAACGTTTTTCAACTCTATTGACATAAAATTTTGCTGTTAAACACTTCATTCAAAAGACGCTTCACAATTTTTTTTTTTTTATTTACATTAAAATTACTGACATTATGCATTTGAATACTATCAGAATTTATATACTAACTGAAACTGTTTTTTTGGGAGCGATGGTTCAGTGGTTAAGGTTCGGAACTGTCATTGTGAAGGACTGGAATTCAATCCTGAAGGACACCCAGCTTCACAGATCGATATATACTAGCTTGCCAGCCAAGTAAAGGTGGCCTGTGCACAATGCTGGCCACATTATCACAATCATGCCGTTTGATATAAAATTGTGGAGCTAAACCTCCACGACCACAAACAGACTGTTTGTATTTAATTTCTAACAGCACATTAATAATAATAATAACAGCAAAATAATATATATATTTTTTTTAACATTTGCGATGTTTTTTCTGAGACAGCTCAAACATAAAAAGAAAGAAGCAGGGAAAAAAAATACATTTTTTTTTATTTTGAAACAAATATACAACTTAAAACTATATACACAGTGAATCATTTGGCTTTTCCTCTCTTCGAGGGATTCTTCTTTTTATCCTTAGATGTTGATGGTTCACTGCTGTCTGCTGCAGATTTTTTGGTAGGTTTTTTCACCTGAAATATTGGAAAATATAATGCTAAAGATGTCTCTGACTAAAATTAAAAAAAAGGGAAAGGATAAAATTATAGGAAAATTTTAAATTATGCCACATAGAAAGTTCGAGGACTTTCCTCAATCAATCCTCAGAAAATACAAAATTTGACGTTCCTAATTTTAAAAAAGGTTTTTGTTTTTAGTAAGCATCATTAAACATTATTGTTGACAATAAGTTTCATTGTCATAGTCAATTGAAAAAACAAACTTTAGTTGATTCAGGAAATGTGGAAAGAAATGATTTTCATGTGGTTATTAAACACAACCATTTAAAAGGTTTAACACCGGAAGAAAGTCGATTTGGATGAAGTTCATGGTATACCCGCTCCTTCGTTTGTGAAAGGTTAAAGTTAGATAAATATGTTTTAACAAGGCCATACATCCTTAAATGATGAACACTGTTTAAAAAGTCCAGGGGAAGTGGCTTTCTCAAAAATGATGGACAAAGTCAAAAATATGGTTTTGAGTGATTTAGGAATACAAGTGAGAAAAATAGTGCAACAGACATATCACTATGAAAAGTACTTTCAATTTTGCATGAAGTGTAACATTAAGCATAAAAAAATTTCTTTAGTGTTTGCTCTCAGTGGAGAATAAACACAATTGTAAATAAAAAATTGAATAAATGCAGTAAATTTTTTTTAGTTTATTTCAAAATACAGAAGGCAATTTTTAATACAAACTCAAGGACTATAAAAATATTTGAATAATCAAAAATCTGAATTTACAAGAAAATTATCGTTTTTTCTCTTTGTTGTAGGTTGAAAATATATAATGCACTACCCAATATTTGAATTTAATTTCAAGTTTTGCCATTAATTGTTTGGTTATTAACGTCTAACTGGATCTACACTATTCTTTATTTAAAATTTAAATGAAACAAATATTTGTCACTTTAGTACATTCTTACTGTTCATACATAAATTAAAATAAGCAGTAGCAAAATTATAATGAAAAAAATTATTTTTGGATGGTCACACTATTTAAATAACTACAAGTGCATAAACTTAGAAAAAAGTGACAAATGATGAAATTTTAAGTTGAAAAAGGAGACTAATAAAAGCAAATTCACAACATGTCTACAAGAAAATATATACCTTTTTGTAGCTTTCTTAATTACCGTGCAAATTCCTAATTCAGGATTTATGTTAATATATTGTTTCACTGCAAGTTTAAAAGTTTATTTTATAACCCTTAATTTTACAATTGTTTTGAGTATATGCACAAAACTACAGACTTTATATTAGAACCATAATTTTTTATTTCATGCAGCTTGTTGTTGAAACAAGCGTAAAAATTTATCCTATAACCATTAATTTTACAACTGTTATTAGAAACAAGTATTGTAATCATGATAGAGGTAAAGAAAGGTTACATCTTGTTGCTTCTACTATGAACTAAGTCACAAAAATGAATAGGCAATAAACAGAAAAACTGCAGACACTGAATAGAGAAAGCTATCTAATAAGTGATATATTTTTTTTCCAGTGGTTTAAAAAAATATTTCCAAACTAGTAGATTGAGCTGATGATAGATTTGGTTGGAATCCCTGCAATGGCTGGTCGATTCAAATTCCGCACCCGGCTTGCACCGACCACAGTGCTGACGTGACAAAAAGATTAACATCAGAGGTAGGAAGATCATGGGTTAGAGTCCCCTTGCCGCCAGGGTAATCATGGGTGGTTTTCCTCTTCATGTAATACAAATGCGGATTAGTTCCAATAAAAAGTCCTATATGAGGCAAATTTTTCCCTATACTTGATCCAGGAGTTCAACATTGGTAGTCGTAAACCCTAAATTGGGTTGGCTGCTCAAGGACGGTAATAAAATTAAATAAAACTAGTAGATTGCAAACTTGTATCAATGGCCAATAAACCATTGGGAAAAAAAACATTACATATTAGAGTGTAAATAATTGAAAATAGTTTACTCCGTTACAGGTTAAGAAAATTTAGACTACATGCCAGATGTATCTTATTAGAGAATTTTCTGTGCGGAGTGTTACAGTTCAAAAAAATTACTTTAATCATTGCATCTTTCTCAATGTCCTCGTCTTCCTCTTCCTCAGACACCACATCGTTATCCTCATCAAGTCCATCCTCAACATCTTTGGAAGCTCCCTTCTTCTTTTTGACATTAGTGATAGCGTATGGATTTTTACCACTTTCTTTATTGTAGGCTCTAGTAAATGCACTCTTCACCTGGAATGCAAAAGTGAAATAATTGGTCCTTAAATAATTGAAATGGATTGCTTTATAATAACCAATTTATAAATAATATACAAAAAGGATAGGTTCACTAAAAAAAAAAAATGCTGATGATTAATTTATCGTAATTAACTTTGTATGTTATCAATCATTTTTTACACTAAAAGTTTTTGTATTCTAAAACAAAAGTTTAACGAAGAAGATATTGACAACTGAACATCAGTCAACTTGAAGCAAATTAACTTTTTGAATAAAGAAAAAATAGATTGAAATATCTATTCATGTTAGAGTAAAATTTGATGTTCTGATAGAAAAAGGATTTCAGATGACAGAAAAAAAATTGCAAGACTTAATCAAGAAGGTTTTAGCAAATTGCAGCTCTAGCAAATACACTTTCCACCTGGAATGCAAAAATGAAATAATTGGTCCTTAAATAATTGCAATGGATTGTTTTATAATAGCCAGTTTATAAATAATGTACAAAAAACATAACTTCACAAAGAAAACAATTTTGATAATTTATGGGATCTAACTTTGTATATTACTGATAAATTTTTTATGCTAAACATTTTAGCATTTTAAATGTTATTATGGAACTTAACAAAATAGATATTTTAACTGAATATCTATCAATTTGAAGCCAATAAGGTAATTGAACCAGGAAAAAAATGATTTATTCTTGCTCGAGTGTAATTCGATGCAGTGGTTAAAAAAAAAAAGAAATAAAAAAATAATAATTCAGGTAGCAGAATTAATTTTAAAAAAATGGAAAACTTAATCAGGAACATTTCAGCAAATTACAAAAAAAGCCGCATTAATATGACCCAAATTACCTTTATTCTAAATATTACAAACAATACAATAATTTCAGAATTTTAGATATTTTACTTAAAAGGCCATAAATTCCATTATAAATCCATTAGCGTTTTTAGTCTTCTTTAGCGTTATTCTACAGATTTCCACAATTAAAATCTAAAAATTTTTTTAATATGACAATACAACACAATTGAGTTATTTCTTTTCAATAATCTAAATATGCGATGGTTCAATTGTAAATTCACTTAGTCTTGCTGATTACTTATTGAAAGTTATTACAATAAACTTTCTTCAAATGGTGTTTAAAATCCCAATATTTTTAATAAGATATTATTCCAAAAACTTTTTTTTTTGAATAGAGCATTTGATTATTCTTTTCATTCAGTTCAATTTCATTGCATATTCAGGAACTTTTTCAACCATTTTTCGAGTTGTAATTCATATGGATTTCTACAGCTTTAAAAATCCTGATATTTCTTAATGCAACATTATTACTGTAAATAAATTTTAAAACACACATTTGATTAATTATTTTTTAAACTGGCACTCCGTTCGCAACAATTTTTCAGTATGTGAACTTACCTATCTTGCCCCTTTTTTAAATTGATTTTTTTCTTATCATGATTATAAATTTTTTTTTTATGAGTTTGGGAGGTTTTTCAGATTTAAGAAGTTGGGATTTTCTAGGTTACAATGCATAGTTAAATATATTTTATCAATATAAATAAAACTTATGTTATGCTATTTAGTATCATCTACCAACTAGTTTAAACCCAAATAAATATGAAAAAGAACATACCTTTGTGATTATTTTTGTTCTTGGGTCAGTTTGGTTAGGCCAAAGAGATAAATCAATAATGCTGTCAAAATCTTCTCTTAAGAGAAAGTAATTTTCCATAATTTTTAAAACATCAGGAATACCTTCAGATTCTCTTTCTATCAACGGCTTGGTCAATGCGCGCTTTAGAAGAGGTAGATATTCTAAAGCAACATCTGTTTTATTACCAGTTATTCTGACGAAGAAAAAAAAATCAGTTATACATAAGATACAACAAAAAAATGTCATGTCTGTAAATTATTTACTACTACTAATTATTATTAGAATCACATACCTGTAAATCCTTTTATTTTAAAAGGAAGAAGATTCACGATAAAATTACAACAAGAAATTGTTTAAAACGCGGAATATTTTATTAACTTTCAATTAAGTATTCTAAAACAACTAAGAAGAGGTAGGTATTTTAAACTAACATCTGTTTTATTACCAGTTATTCCCATGAAAAAAAAAATCAATCATACATAACAGACTATAAATAAAAATGTTACGTGTGTCTAATTACTTACTGCCTATAATTTATTATTAGAATCACACACCTGCCTATCCATATATTTTAAAAGGAAGAAGATTAACGCTAAAATTACAGAAGAAATGACTTAAAATGTGGAATGTTTTACGTGGTTTCAATTTTCTTCCTTATTCAAAGAATCAACAGTACAGTTATTGAAATATATCGTTAGTTATATAGTGTTTTAACACAATTACCTCAATTTAAAGTTATACTAAGAACAGATAGAAACAATCCGGCAAATTTTGCAAGCTCATGGGCGTCTGACGAAAAGAGAAAAGAGGGAGACCGAGACTAGCATGGCAAAGATGAATTAAGGAAGATCTTAGTAGAGCAGGATTAATGGGATGGGAAGAAGCGCTTTGCCTGGCTAAAGACAGGAGTGTGTGGAGAAAAAGACTCTAGGTCTTATGTGCCTATTCCACACAAAGAGGATAAGTAAGTAAATTTGAAGTAGAAAAAAAAAATATGATCCTTCTTTCGTATTATCAGATGCTTAACATCTTACATTTTGCATCATTTAATGACCTATAACATCAATCAGACTGAAGTACAGCAAAAATTCTCACCATCACTGTCTGAGCAAGACATGAAAGCCCATCCTCACACACATATACTTAAGTAGATTTAAGAAGGTACAAAATTTCAATGCATATTTTCAAAGTGCTTAAGAAATGAGGCTCAGTACAGAAAATGCAGAAAAGTTGGCAGCTATGGAATTATCTTTAAGCCTAAATGTGAATCAAAAGTAAAAGTTAAAAAAAAAATTCTAAATGTAAAAAAACATCTTAAAAAGTATCAAAAAGATTTTTTATACATTTAAAATTTGAGCTGTTAGCCATCAGTACACTAAGATGAGTCAGGACTAATAAGGACAAAATATTTTGTATACAGGAAAGACAAACTTAGGATCTATCTTTCAGATATTCATCTAGAAGCATCTGCCTGATTGCTGCACAGACCACTGCAGCGGATTAACTGATTAGAGGAGAAGAGAGGGAGAAACAGGCATATTTATTCCATCTAATTTACATAACACTGAAGCAAACCACTTAAAATTTAATATTAACTATTAAAAATGACTCAAAACGAAAAATATATGCTAAATATCTACTTAAGATGTATATTGAGACAGCTCTGCCCCCTGATGAATCCCTGCACAACTACCAAAAAAGCTATAAACGAAAACCTTAAATTTTGACTAGTAATGTCAATAGAATGACACTTTTGAATTTGTTGATTGATGGAACATTACAAACTAATGTTATAAATAAAATGCTAAATGAAACAAATCACTAGAAATAAAAATTAATTTCAAATAAATGCATGATTTTATAAGCAAAAAAAAGTTATTTCTGATAAACAAGGAAAAAAATCAATAACACAAGAAAATGTAGAATATTTAAAAATCTATTTATCACTCAACTTTTTTTAAATCAAAGGAGAATATTAAAGTTATGAATAAAAACAAATCAAGTGAAAAGCCTTAAAACATTTTATCAATGCATTATGTCACTGATGAGGAATTTTTATTTCTGTTGCTGGACTGAAGCAGGCTACTACTATTCATCAAATAAACCATAAATAAAGAATATAAAGAAATTCAATAAATTTCATGGAATGAAAAATGCTGATAGTGGATCTGTTTATTCTGTTTTATTTCAGAAAAGGTAAATCTCTGTTACAGTAGTTCCTCCTATTACGGAGCATCAGTTAATCCAAAATGGATGATTGTTACATAAGTGCCACTTTTTATTTTATTAATTTTAGCATGTCGTAGAGACATTGAATCCAAAAAACACCTAAAGATACTAAGAGAATAATTAAACAACTAACTTCATAAAAGAAATAAATAGAAACAATAAAAAAAATTTAGTTGTCAAAAATTTCTAAATAAAAATAAGACTTTTTTGCATTACGCAACAGAAAAACAAGATTACTGAAATTTTTTCAAAACTAAATACAGTGCACTCCCGATTATCCGGGTTAATCACCGGGACAGGTCGCACAATCGAAAAACACGGATAATCCGAAAACTCCTTTATTAAAGAAAAATTCAATATCAGTACAAAAAATATAAAAATTACTGACATTTGCATGCATAACATCAAACTAGGAATTTTCCTTATTAAAAAATGTGTAATGCGTCTTCGCCATATATCGATACACATATTTTACGAACTGCAGTAATGTCACTGTAATCAAATCCTCCCATATAATCTAATAAAGTTTCTACAGAGCAGCAGAATGAGAAATTGTATTTCATTCATTTAGTACACCTTCTGCATCAGTTACTATCATCACTATTTGATTTAACAACATAACGATGTCTTCATCAATCAAATACTGGAAGCCAGACTCACATGCATCACTTTGAAACCAATCTTCTAAATTTTCTTCATCAAGAATTTCAAAACCTTAGATTTCTTTTGCTTGTTCGAGAATACTGTTATCATATTTTTCTTGAACATCTGAAGAGGATTGTTCATCAAGCGGTATGATCTTCCTCCAAGATCGTGATAACGTAGACGATTTTACCTTTGACCATGCTGCTGATATTCCATATACTGCAATCCAATAACGAATATTGCTTCAAAAAATTTGGTAGTGTTATAACTTTATGAATCAAATACTTTTAATCTTGAAAATGTTTCTCTTTATATTTTTTGTGTGACTCCGGAATGAGCACGAATAATCCGCGCATGGGTAATCGAGAGTGTACTGTACAAATTTTTCATAACTTTTTTAGTCAGCTATTTATTTTCATAAAAAAAAGGTCTCTCTTAATTTAATGCAAAAATTTCATACAACAAGAATGTGAAAATTTTTAATAAAAATTAGTAAATATAATAAGAAATTTTTTCAAAACATGCTATTTCATATTATCTAGTTTTTAAAATTTTAATAACTATGATTAAAACATTTTCAGTACATAGTTCTTAGTATAAGAATTTTTTTTAATTTTTAAAATAGATATTTTATTGTAAAAGTTAATTTTTATAAATGTTAAAAATTTTTGATAGAAAAAAGGTAAATATGCACATTTTCAGAAGATGGCAAAATCTAGGACAAAAATCAAGAAACCACTTTTTAAATTTTTTTTTTTTTTTAAAAAGGGAGAGAATTGAAAGCTATGTAAAACTAAATTAATATCAGGTTTTTCACTTGAGTAAAGAAATAGAAAGTAAAGAAGTAGATTTATAATAATGAATTTGTAATAAATATATAGTTATAATGATGAATAATAATAGAGTAAAGAAGAAGAAATTAATTCACAAATTCAATAGCAAACAAAATTTACCTCATTCGCATATGCACATGAAGTTCTTGCAAAACTCTGTCCATATGCTTATGATTAGAATTCTTCCCCAGCCATGCTGGAAAATTAATCATTTGCTTTAAATGTCCCTTAAGCAATTCACCAGGAACAACACTAGCAAATATTGCCTAAGAAAACAAATACATATTAAATTCCATTATTCTTACAATAAAACAAATATTAAATTCTACTGAAAATTAACTAACCAGTTAAACTGAAAGAACTTGAATTTTCACTCAGAATATTTCTACTGATTTGAAAAACAGAACAGATTTTTAAACAGAGCAGAAATTTGTTTCTGAATTTGGTCTTATAAAGAAAGATTAAACAGAACTAACTATCAAGTGTTTGAACATTTTTAAAAGTTTGGATGCTGAACTTTACCTGAGTGGGTAGGAGTGACCAACTATTCTGATTTCTAATTTGGCGATCAATCATGTCTCCTATGCATATGCTGTCAGCAGCAGCACTGAGTAACCTAAGATGCTTTTTCTTATTACCCCTATAAAAGGAAATAAACTTGAGAATATTTAAAGAAATCAAAAGCTGTAAAACTATCGACAAATAAACAATAACTTGGTAATAAAACAATTGACAAAACTTTCGCTCCAGTTTCGGTATCAATAATGCTTATTCATCAGATGGAAAAAAAATTTCTAAATGAAGATTTTCGAAATGTGATGTGATTTCACATAATTTTGACTTTCTTGGTTGGTATTTAGGGTCTATAAAAATTTAAAATGACTGGAAGAAAGATTATGAAACATGAGGCAGCCTACACGATTTTTGTTTTCTAAAATTAAAAATGCAATATTATCTTAAAATAAAGTGATCAGATGTACTGTATTTTGCTGAAAGTTTTACTAGGACTTTGGAATAAGAACAGAGTTCATTATTATTAGTTATACAATATCACATGCAATACAACTTTTATATACTGTAACACAAGAAGAACAACCATAACATAAACATATTGAAAGGCAATGGAAACAAGGATATCATAAATAAGTTATGTTAATGACATTGTTTGGCTGGGTTCTGTTTTCCAATCTAGTAAATAGGCTTTTTTCTTTTAGGAAAATACTATAATTTAAAAAAAAAAAAATGATTTCTTGTGCGTTGAAGGAGGGATGTTTTTTTTTTAATCCCTGTACAAGGGGTTTCAACAGTAGGGTGACAAACCTTAAGTACACAATAGAACATGATGAAATAAACTCCAACACTTATTGCCATNTTTAAAAAAAAAAATGATTTCTTGTATGTTGAAGGAGGGATGGTATTTTTTAACCCCTGTACAAGGTGTTTCAACAGTAGGGTGACAAACCTTAAGTACACAATAGAACATGATGAAATAAACTCAAACACTTATTGCCATAGAAGTGGAGGAGGACTCAATACATGACTCAAATGCTCAGTGCAACAGCTAAAGGGTACTCTTTAACAGTAAATTCAGATACTCTTTGATGGATATTGAAGTTTACAATACGGGTAGTGATTTTTTTATTTATTTTTTAGCATGTCCACTGATATGATATTTTATGGTACAATGCAAAATTTCGAGCAAACTAATTACAAGATTACGAATACAGTTTAAAAATTATGGCTTTTGAAATTTTTCTTTTCAGTATTTTTTTAATACATTTCACATTTTAATACAATTCACACTTCAAACTTTGCTTTTAAGAGGCCTTAACCACACCACCTTGGCCACAAGGCAAAATTTTTGATTTCTTGATGTTTTTGTGTATTTAAACTTTTGATAATATAATAATTATTTGGCAGCACAATATTTTTCAAAAAAGGTTAAAAATAGAGGAATCATTTTATTCGATTAGGAGAACTAGAGCTCGATAAGTTTCAGAACTTTTATGAAATTTCCTTAAGATTTCAAATTAAAAAAAATTGCGATTTGTTGTTTTGAATCAGTAATTTAAAACAGCACATTTGTCAATTTTTAGAATTTAATTTCATTATAGTTTATAATGATGAAAACTGATTTATATGATATTTATCACGTAAATTGTACAAAAACAAAGCTATTAGTCAAAATTAAAAACAGACAAATGTATACATTTAAATTAAATATGTTTCAAAAACTACTGAAGGCAAAACCATATTGATATAATTTTGTCAGAAAAACTAAGGAGAATCTCAATTACTGCAGGATTAGTATCTCAAGTTCATATTAGGTGATGGTCCTGTATTTTACAGGCATCGAAAAATACTGCCCAATAAAGTAAATACCCATCATCAGTTAGTTGTGAAAATTAAGTAAAGAGGATTAAAAGTATACTTAGAATTTTCCTATTGCATTCACCCCCCCCCTTTGACAGTTAAGTTCGGTTGCAGAAAGTCTGCTCTAACATAAAAAATTATGTTTATAGGCAATGTTAAAGATATAAGTGTACATTTTACTTTACCGTTTTCTTTAATTTACCATCAAAATGTCCTCTTTAGACCTTCTGCATTTCTTAAACCTATGTTCTAATGCAAAAAAGATTCATCATATTCTACATTATCACATTCTGTTACTCCTTTATGTTTGCAACCCTGGAGATGAGACATCCTGCATAAAATGATTTGAGGTTCATCAGGATGCCGTTAAAGACAACAGAAAAATTTAGGCCGATGGTAATGATGCTACACACTAAGATTGAAAGAGCTTTTACTGGGTTAGCTTATAAAATTTCCATGGAGCAATAGAATTGATAGAAAGGGTATGTTTTTACTCTTCACTTGTCAGATAATAATTAAAACTAGCACTTTGAAGTAGTTTGTTACCTCTTTAACCACTGAAACAAATGATTTAACATTTCAAAATATAGACAAAATTAATTCACATATTAAGAAGACATACTGAGCTTCAGTAGGAATGACATGGACATAATTTTCTTGTACAAATAATGGAGACAAAGAATAATCATGGAAGAATAAATCTGATTTATCCATAATAGTAGCCTTTGGATTGTTGCCAATTGCAAAAACTTCTCTTAATACATCAAAAGGGCCCTAAAAGAAATAATTCAATGAATATATAAAACATTAAAATTAAAAAAAAAACTTTAAATTAAAAAAAAAAAACTTTCATTTTGATTGTTGTAGAAAGGTTTAAAGACACAAATACAGCCATTAGTGAGAATTGAACTATTATAAAATTTCGTTACATTAATTATGCAGAGATAAGATCGAACTTTTCCCTAATTGTAACTGTAAGAGGAAGACATATTATGAAAAATATTTTCATTTGCTGAACACCTGCTATGCAACAACAAAAATACAGCAAAAGAATATGATTCTATTTTTACATTTAACTCACATTTTAAAGAACACAGTTCAAAAATCAATTAGAAAAAGTGGCTTAATAATACACATAAATGACAAAATAAGAGAAAATTTACAAAACTGAGGCAATTTGCCACATTGTACTAGAGAAAACAATGCCCCCCTTTTTTTTAACAAATAGTGATAGAGACAGAGAATAATTATAAAATGATAAATCTAGTTCATTCATAAGGGTAGTTTTTTAATAGCAAAAATGTATGGATAAATGTCTTTAAAACATTAAAAATTTTTAATACAGGAGTAAAAATTATATTGAACACTCCAAAACTTATTAAATTTTTTTTTTTGCTGGTTTTGTTATAATATTCATTCAGAAATATACACATTGTCTAAGTATTCTACAACAATTTCTGCATCACTCCTTGTTCAATAAAAAGACAAAAAGAATTTTGGTACAATAAGCAGTTTTGTTTGTATCTTGAAAACATAATATAAAACAAAATTACAAAACATGCTAAATTTTGTAAAAGAAATATATATATATATCAGGGATGTACAACCTATGTCCTCATGAGTAAAAACTGGTTTTCAAAGTTCAATACTTAAACCCTGCTAATTTTTAATTTTAATAGGAAAAAAAAAGGGAATTTTTTTTGTTTAAAAAAATGAATTAAGAACAATGAATTAAAAAATGAAAAAAGAATATTATATTTTTAACATATTTAAAAGTAAGCTTGAATTTGTTTGCACAATATGGTTTTTTATGGTCAAAAGTTCATTGTTTGCAAGGAAATGCAATTTCTTACAAATTTTACACTTTACTTAGTACATACCTGCCACCAATAATAAGGATTTAAATAAACCTTACGTTTTTACAATTTTACCTTACTTATCTTGGCTCCCAAAATTCTTTTTTAGCAACAAAAACTAAACAATGAGGATTTTTTAATTTTCGTGGTAGACAATAAAAAAAAAGGCTATGCATCCCTGTTGTATATCTTTCAAACTTTACATAAATGTACAGTTAAAAGAAAAAAAAAAGCTTTTTTTTTGTACCATTTTTATGTGTTTCGTTCCACGCCCAATATCTGCTTTTGTTTGTTCAGAAGTTAAACCTTTCGATTTTGCACTCCACATTGACATATTGTGTAGGACCTAAAACAAAAAAAAAAAAATGTTGAAAATCTATTAAGAAAATTTGGAGAAATATTATGGCAGAAGATAATAAAAAATAATAATTAATAAATATAATAAAAAATAATAATTAATAAATATAATAAAAAATAATAATTAATAAATATAATTGATATATTAATTTACCTGGCGCACATCTTGATTTGAAGCCACTATAACATCTTGAAGAGCTTCAGGAGATACTTTTATATGTTCTTTAAAAGCTATTGACATCATGGCAGCCTAAAACAGACAATGTTGTGATACCTTCTTAGAAATATTGTACACGAATAAACTCTATTTAAGTCATAATTTAATAAAATTTATGAAACTAGTGCTAACAAAACATACTCAATAAATATTTAAATAAATTTTCACAATTAGAAAAGTTTAAAATAAACACTGTATTAAGTTAATAATATAAAATAAATAAATAATGTAGCACTGGATCAAAGTTTTTAATGTATACTAAACCAATCATTTATTGGAAAGGAATAAAACATGTTTTGCATGTATTTTATTTTTTATTTTTAGCATACATAACTCATAACATTAATATGAATGGTACTGCTGTATAGTTTTGTTTTTAAAATTAAGGTGGTTATTTGGTGTCAATTAGTTTGAATAAAAATTAAGAGAGGAGCTTAAGGAACTAAATTACATAGAATGTACAGTGAGACAGGTTACTTTTTAAAAGGACGATACCAACTGAAGAGCAAATAAGCAGGCAAAATAAAAAGCATATTAATCCTAAATAAGAAATCAAACCTACACGATTCATTTTCAGAGATAAATTTAAGATCCAAAATTTTAAACTTAGAAAATCCATTGAAATTACAGCAACATAAAGAAAAATATAACTGCCCAGAAATTATCAACAAATAAAGAAAATTCAAAATAATAATTAATTAGATTTAATGAATAAATAATTGTAATATTGCACAAAGAGTAATAGCTAATTATTTCTCAGCTGGGTACTGAATTAAAATCTCATTGACAAAATGGTCACCTAGCTTTGAAACTGTTAAAAAGGATCATTACAACTATCCATCCAATGATAACAAAGGATAGTTTTTTTAATTATAATTTGAAAATCTAAATGTTAACGTCAATATGTTTTCACCATATGCTTCATTTTTCTTATAAACGTAGCAAGCATAAATAAAAATACTACAAAGGTCAAACAAATAACCAGCTGATGCATGGATGATAAAACTTGGTAACTATTGCCAAGCTTTGTTGGGTTCTCAGCTAACAAATAAACTTTATGAAAATATAATTGATGGCATTATGAGACATTCTGAAACATATAGCTATAAAAACAAGAATGGTAACTTTTTTAAACTACTCAACTTTCACCCTAATGTTAGTAGATGCCAATTTTTTAAAATTTTATTTTATAACATGAAGTAATTTTTTCTAAAATGGTAAATTAAAATTATATAGAAACAGATACTGGCAAAGTAAATAATGATACATTACCTTGATTTGCTCAACCCTTGGCCTTTGGAATCTTAAATCAAAACAATGGTTACTTAGCGACCTGATTTTCGTATGATTTCTGTCATTGCAGATACAAATAATAGGAACTTTAGATGCTTTAATGAAACCAATCAGTTCCTGTAACAACAAAATATTCACTTAAAAAATTATAAGCACAATGTCAATTTACTTTTTAGAATTAGGTAATAAAACTATATATGCTCTTGAGTATGTAAATTTTAATTCGTCAGTTAGGAAGTATACTAGAAAAATTATATACGAAAAAAAAAAACTTTATTATTTTTTTGGAGCAATTCTAAGCATGTCTGCTATCCATATAAGTTTTTGAAATGTTTTTAAAGTTGTTGTATTACCTGGGTAGTTAAAAAGCTATATATATACACACATATATATATATATAGCTTTTTAACAAGAGAAAAAAACAAGGAAAAATATTTTTAAAGAGAAGAAAAATTATGAATAAATGATTTAAAAAAAATAAATATATAAAACGAAAAAAAAAACAAAGCTGAAAAATAAAATAAAAGATATAATCTCGTCATCAGCTCACATGATTATATCTGCAAAATAAAGTGCTTTCTAATATTGCATCATGACATCCAAAGTAAAATATATAAATTCAATAGTGTGAAAAGCACATTAAAAAAAAAAAAATATGTCAAGCAAAAAATACAAAATATGAAAATAAAAGCACACACATACTAAAATATTTTATGAAAATAGTAATTAAAGAAAATATTCACATTTAAAAGTAAAATCATTTCTGATGTTGCTACAAAAAATTGAAAATTCATATTAAAAATTTATTAAACAAAGACTTTAAAAGATTTAAAAAAAAAAAAAAAAGAGGTTGACTGTAAAGATATTTTCATAATTCAGTCAGTCCTTAACCAATCTGAAACTGGATCATATTAGAGAAAATTTCAAACTGTGGAGACTTAACTAATTCCCTGATTATTTTCAGTTAACTTGGGTATATATCGCAAGTATTTATTATACTGAGAAAACTCGGATGTAGTAGAATTTGTCAGCACGTGTTCTTTTATCACGTTTTTACTTGGTCGGAAGTACAAAAAAAAAAAAAAGAATCTGCTTGGAAGTTTGTCAAGTTTTGTAGTTGGATTGCGGGACTGCACATGTGCTTTATGCGATCACATATACGATGGTTGTTGAATTTACATAAAAAAAAAGAGTAAAAAAAAAGGTGCATCTTTAAATTTTTACATTTGCCCGAGATAACTAAGGATGGTAAACTGACTTAATTAATGGTAAATTAAATGCTTTTTAAACATAAAAAAATATAAATTTCAGCTTAAAACTTGTGTATTACGTTTTGTTTTAGTTCCTTACATTTATTAATGAAATTTAAAAAAAATATGTTGATTTTTTGCATTTCTTTTTTCAAAAAAATTGGAAGCAGTTAATCCACCACACCAACTGCAGTATATGGCAATATCATGAGACCATTTAAAAGTCAGCAAAAATTCAATTATCAAGCGATTAAATCAAAAAAATGAAACTCACGTACCATCATTCCGCCTCTATCTTCATTTCCAGCCATCCCATCGACTTCATCCATAATAATTACATGATTGCTTGAAACTTTACCAGCATCATCTAATTAAAAGCACATAATGTGGGTAAATTTAATTAAAGTCTAAAGCAAAGAAAATCCATTATGTACACTTAAAAAAAAGGATTTTAGCATAAAGGATGCTAATGTTTTTCCGTAATTGTAAAACAATTTCTGAGGTAAGAAAAAAAATAAATTTTTTTTTCTTTGTACTATTAAAAATTTACAATGAAATGATTGATATTTTTTTAAATAATTTTTTAACAGTAAAAGAGCCTTTAATGAACTGCAAAAATCAGAAATTTTCAAAGAAGTTAGATTCTAAGTACTGAACAAATATAAGCAAGCCATTATATGAATTAAAAAAAAGTTTATTAAAAATAAAATAGGGTGCATATTCAATTCTTTCTGCAAAGAATAAGCAGCTATTAAGCACTTAAAATAGAATATGCTCACTAATGATTTATTATGAAAAATCTGCAGTGGAAGTAAATAACACTTTTTAAGTTCATTTTTTATTGATCTTTATAGAAGTATATTGAATATTATCTTACCTTTAAAACAATCCGCCAAAGTTTGATTGCCTAACAACTGAGAAACCATTTGCTGCAAGGTTTTCTTTGATCGAGTATCCGAAGCATTGAGTTCAAAGAAATCATAACCAGATTCCTATAATGAATTAACTTACATTCACTTTTTCTTATTTTTTAAAAAAAATAAATTATAGTCTGATTGCCTTAAAGACATACTTTGCACACCAACTGAGCTGTTGTTGTTTTGCCCACACCAGGAGGACCAGAGAGCAGTGCAGCTTTGAAACCAGAGCCATCATCATTAGCATTGAAACGGCCTTAGAAAAAAGTTATGAAAACAATAATTTTAAAAAGAAACTATAGACATTTATTTAATTAAAATTTGAAACTATAAAGGAAAATGATAAACAATATATGACAATTAGTAAGAAATTGTTTTAAAAAGCTCAGTAAATAAAGTATTAGATATTAATTAGAAACACAGATAAAATAAATAAAAGATCTGATCTTTTAACTCATGTGCTTTACAGCACTATATGATGGTTTCTCTTTTATCATTACATAAGAAGATATACAAAAGAAATCTTTGTAAAAATTTAGGAGTTAGTTAAAATATTCAAAACAATCCCAGAAAACAATACTCTGTTTCAAGTTAAAAAAAAAAAAAAANCTAATTTAATTCTTCCTGGGAACCATAAAAAAAAAAAAAACATTTTCCTCATGGAGAAAGCTTGTTTGGAAAGGATTCACCAACGGATGCCAAGCTCACAGAGCAAATGTATATTAATATCACCAACTCTTGAAATGACATTGCATAACCTCCTTTTTGCTTACATTCTTAATTAATAACAGCTATTAACAACAATAATCAGTTAATAAAAATTATATCTAAAAATTGCAACAAATATGCGTCTTTCGGTTCACATAACTAAATTGATGAATAATTACACATATTGTCTCCTGCACATGATTTTCATCTAGAAAGAAACAAAGGAAAAAATTCCTTATATCCCATTTTATTTGTTAAGAAAATGTCAGCATAAGATGCTCCATTTTTAATGGTCCAATCAAATTCAATCTATGTAATTCTTGCAACATCAAATAGTTGTTCTTTTTTCAAGAACTAATGTTCTCCTTATTTATCAAAATATGTCACTAAGTCCAGGATTTAAGTAAGACTACAAAACTATAACCTTTTTTTTTAAAATAAATCAATAATATTTATTGTGAAAAGTAGCATAAATAAAATTTCAATCAAATTCAATCTATGTAATTCTTGCAACATCATATAGTTGTTCATTTTTCAAGAACTAATGTTCTCCTTATTTATCAAAATATGTCACTAAGTCCAGGATTTAAGTAAGACGACAAAACTATAACCTTTTTTTTTTAATAAATCAATAATATTTATTGTGAAAGGTAGCATAAATAAAATTTCTGGCTAACCTGTTTAACTTTTAAAAACTTTTAGATTGCTTTGAAAGCATATTTGTTTAATTTGATTATGAAATAAAACAGAACTATATGCAGTTGGGGATGATTTCTTAAATCCTATACCGCAATGGTCTTTTCGTATCTTGCAATGGGGTATAATATTCCCCCCCCCCTTGTAATGCTTGTAAGAAAAATTTTTTGTCCACACCTTTCAGAGTAATTTGAAATTTTCCGCAGAACACCTAAAGGTGAAACAATATATATGCATATAAAAAAATTATCAACGAACTCTTGCTGTCGAACAGCCAATCAATGAACCGATTGCAGTGGTAAAGAAGCTTGACCCTACGAAGTTAGGCTAATTACTATCAGTTAAAAAGGGTCTTAACTGTAGATCGAACCTTTCACATGTGAGTTATGATAATTTCACAGCTAAAAATATAAGTGGAATGAAAAAAAAAAATTCAAAAGTATTTTTAAACTTGAAAAAGAAAAACTTTATAAATAGCATTGCTGGCCTATTATAGCAACAATATTAAGTTTTCAGCAAAGAATATACAATAAAAATTTTTTTTAAAAAATATATGTACTGCAAAATATATAAGATATATATAATTTATAATTTTTTAAAAACAAATTAATCATTTTTATTACAAACATTTTGAATTAATTTAATCTAATTTCATATGAGTGCAATAACTGTAAATGTCTAGGCATTAATGAACTGTTTAGATAAGTATTTCAGACAAAGAATTGTTTCAAAAGTCATTCCATAAATAAGCAAAATACAAAATACATTACAAGATAATAATTTTTTGCTAACAAATTTATATCAACTCGCATCTTGTCTAAATAAAGTTAATATGTCAATTAGCAAATAAAAGTTAATGTTTTAATTTAAATCTAAACAAACTAAAAAATAATAATAAAGAAAACTAGAGAAAAACAATTTCTTCTATTACCTGGTATTGCTTTTTTGTTTAATCTCCTATTTTTTCTCCAATTGACTAACCAATGCAAGAGTTTCTTAGCATTGCTTTTATCTCCTTGCTGACCTATTACCTGCTTAATGTTAGAAGGCTTGTATTTATCTACCCACATTGATAAAGATAAAGGACTATCAGATTTTACTATTGTGTTTTTCATATCAGCATCAATTTCCTTTTTTTCTGGTACTACATTTTTCTAAAAATAGAAAAAATTCTTTTTTTAAAATCTATATCAGCTCTGAAATAAAAATAGAAAACGCTGTTAGAAAAAATAATGAGAAGTGAAATGAAAAACAAACACAAAATGATAAGGAAGCTGTTATCTGATTAAGTATGTTCTGAATTAAATGGGAGATGACACATAAGCATATCAATCTTGTTTCTTAGTGATGTTTTAGCTGTAGAGGAAACATCATTCAAATGAATAATTAATATGCTTACATGCCATCTTAAATGTGATAAAGACATATTACATTTAAAAACCAATAATAATAATAACCAACTAATAAGACAATATAAATTATTTCACCCACTTATTATCATTTCTACTAATAAATTACTGAGGCAATTTTGTTTAATATACTATTGAAGTTCTATATTCTATTTCGTTTCAAGAAATTTATTTTAACTTTATTTTTTTCATCAATAAAAAAAAAATTTTTTAGTTAATAAGAAAAAAAGCTATACAGAGTGAGAAGAACATTGCTATTCAAATCTGAAAGAACAACAGAATTAGAATCTCCTCAGAGCATTTTATTGAAAAATTTCATTCTATGGTATACTTTAAGGTCAAACTTTGATAAATAGGAAATAATATCACATCATAATAAATATAAGCCAAAAAGCAAAAAATTTATCTATTCTTAAATTAATAATGTTCCTAGTAACTGCAGTTAATAACTTTCAATAAGCATTATTTATCATCTAAACATTTTGTCAAAAAAAAAAAAAATCATATAAGGACTCAATTTAGTTTTCAAAGGAAAAAAAAAATTATACAAGGACTTAATTTAGTTTTTTTTTTTTTCCAACGCAACAGAAGAAAGACACTTCAGTCTGATTTAAATTTGCAATTTTGCCTTTATATAAAGTAAATAATTTACTATTATAAAAATTATAAAACCTATTAAGTTTCAAATAATATCTATACTTAATATGAAGCTTACACAAAACATTCAGCTCATCTACTAAAAATAAAATTAAAAAAAGTCAGTTCTTGGAAAACATTAAGAATATATGAAAGATAATGCTTCCAATTAACTTAAATGTAGCAAACATACTTTTTTTCATAGAAAAAAGAGGAAAGGTATATACTAAATGCAAAAGACGAATTTGAGAAACAAAGATGGTTTACTAGTTCAAAAACATAATTATTAGTAACAATCAAATAAAAAAAAACTTTTAAAAAATAACATGGGTTGACAAAAAGTTATAGACCTTAAGGGATTAAATGTAACACTTATATTGAGTCATAAAACAAAATCTGTAATATATACCCAATAGCAGAATTTACAGACGCAATCTGCAGCACAATCTTCATGGATTCAAATTTGTGTGCAACCATAACAGTGTCAAAAAGAGGATATTATTGCAAAAATTAGACTAAATTTATCTTTTGTACATAATTAGCATTTTTAAGATCTGAAATTTTAGTCAATTAAAGAACATTATTTGGATTATAACTTTCTTTTTCACTTATGTATCTGCAGATAGGCAAATGAATTATGTTAAGAACCAAAAACAAATTGATTTGTTAGTAATATTTTAGGGTTATTTTCTAAATCTGAGATAAAAAAATAATCTTCAAGAGCTGAGATTATTAGTTTTTATTAAATCTGTGATGAAAAATAATATTCAGAAATTCTAAAAATTTGCCAAATGTTACACTAATGCCTCTCAAATCATATCCATAGGAGACAAATTTATTGCTTTGAGATATGTTTAAAATTTATTAAATAGTAATGATGAGTAGTTTTTTGCATCCCATTTAATGCATAAAAAAATTTATTAATCTAATTTTATTGTTCTATCTGTAGGTTCTAGGTTGCGAATGGATGGTGTTTTCAATATGAATGTAAACAAAAACAGATCACAAGCTCCTTACTTTCCCTGGTACTGGTAAGACAGCATGCAGCTGCTTACTAAATCTTATTGAGTGAGACAATATTTTTAGACAGAAAAATTATTAGTTTAAGCTAACAGATAAAATATGTTATACTTTCAATAAAATAAATAAGTAATATAATTTCTGAGCTTAAAGTTGCCGCATTTCTCAAAATATTAACCAAATCTAAGATTGTTTACTATTCACTGTGTTACTCAGACATAATTTAGTTATTAATGACAGTGTAAAGAACAAAAAACTTTCTAAAAAAAACTTTTTAAGTCATATAAAGATCTTTTAATGACTTTGGAATATATTTCAGAAAATGATTCTGATTGTGTTGCAGTGAGCCTCTTAAAGAAAACTGAAAAAAGGAAACAAAATTGGCTTCATATTACTTTTAAATGTTGTACTAGAAACACTAAATGCTTTGTGGTCAGCATTTATGAGCGATAATATTAATATATTTTTTGAATTTTAATTATGCATAAGAGCCTTTTCAGTTAAATAAAACAGAATAAAAACAAAATTAAAAAATAGGTTATCTAATAAAACCATCGACTGCCTTATCAAATTTTGTGTAGAAGGACCAGATCTTTTAGTTTTTCCATGTGAAAAGGCAGCTTTGAAATGAAAAGAGTAGACATTTGTTTGCAGATTATTTAAAACGAGTTCCTATTTTGTTAAAGGTTTATGATTTATTTAAATGTAATTCTCCAAATTACTTACAAATTTGTTATTTTTAAGCTTCAAATTTTTTCAAATGGAATAAATAAAAGTGTCTGGTACAAAAAAATTTAGATGTTCAAATTTACATGTTATTCTGAGCTTTATATTCGAGTACTGACAACATAATTATTTAACTATAAAACAATATTTTTTGCTCTTTTAGAATTGACTTTATTTACAATTTTTAGATAATTAATTTTTCATATAATATTTTGTAACTTCTTACTTCCTTTATTTATTTGGTTTCAGCATTTTAATCTGTATGTTCAATATATTTACCAACATTATTTCAGCTCTTTTCACTTAATTTTAATAAATACTAATCTTCAATCATTATAGGATAACAAACCCTAGTTTTAATGTGTTAGAGATGATAATTAATAATTTTTGTTGTTCACCATAACATGAATTATGTAATTGGTATATTAGATTTTTTTCTTCAAGTTTGTCTCTACCATATTAAGTTTTTGGACTACTAAATGAATACCTAGGTGGTGTGCTATTCAACCTTTAAATTTTTATTGCAGATATAAACCATATATATACATACATATATATGTTTATTTATTACACAGAGTGTTTAATAAAAGTCACCTCATTAAAATAATCAAAACAAATATTACAGGTTGCAAATTAATACTTAAAAGAAAAACACTATAAAATATAACCAATTTCTACTGCAGTAAGATCAAAACTTGCTGTGGCCGAGAAATCAGAAAATAATTGAAAAGCAATTATAACACACATTTCAGAGTTTCATCAGATAATCATCTCACCTCTCTCATTAATTTGACAAATTTTAAAAGTATTTTTGCTTTTTTCTTATTTAAATATTGATTTAACTCCTGTAATGTGCATACTTTTTCATATTATTTTTAACTCTGCAGATGTACATTAAAAATATATATTAAAGGTAGTCATTACATGAAGGTATCAAAAAAATAGCATACTTTCTTGGGTTCAGGAAGTTCTTCCACAGAATTGTCTTTTTTCACAATTTTATTTACAGCCTCTTTGGTTTCAATAAGTGGTGACTCATCAAATAAATCCATATCGTCATCATCTTCAAGGAATGATGCCTCTAATGAATCTTTAGGCACATCAGAATTTTCAGTTGATGATGCGCTGGCTTTTTCTAATTTTTCTTTTTTAACAGATTTTGATGCAACCACTCCATCTTTTCCAGGACGAGTTCGAATTAAATCAAGAAGTCCATCTTCATCAAGCTGTATCGTACCAAATTTTTCTGCCTTGAAATATGAAACACAAAAGTTTATTAACAAATAGACTTATACTAATTAATAAAATTTTTTTGTAAAAAAATAATTTAAAAAAGATACATACTAAAGTAAAGCTCAGATTTTGATGCCCTTAAAATTTCATAAAAGTGCCCTTAATAAATGCCTTATTTCTTAGTAAAAACATTAAAACAATGTGTTTCTCTTTAAAATTATGCTCATTCATATTAAAATACTTAAAACATTGCAATATATGTTCACGTTCATTAAAGTTTGAAATAAATGCAATAGGACTAATAAAAAAAGGAAAATAAACTGACTCCTGAACATTTTATTCTTGCTTTAAGATTTAATGTAATAAAAATAAGTTCAAATAAAAGAAATAATAATAATAGAAAAAAAAAAAGAAATACTCTAAATGCTTAAAAACGCCCTATCGGAGAAAAAATGTCAAAAAATGCAAATGTAAAAATCAAGGCACTACCTAAAATTATGTATAATAAAGTTGAATTATTGTTTGAATGAATGCTTACCTTTTCTAGTTTGCTAGCCCCAGCATCTCTACCTATTATAATGTATTTCGTATTTTTGGTAATAGTTGTCATAACTTTTCCTCCATACTTTTCAACAAGAGCTTTTCCTTCATCACGTTCAATTGACTCTAATACACCAGTAATAATGAAAGTTAATCCAGCAAGACAACCTTCAGCTCCCTAGTATCAAAAGTTAAAAAAAAACAAAAAAAAAANAAAAAAAAAAAAAAAAAAAAAAAAAAAAAAAAAAAAAAACACTAAGCTAAAAATTTTTCAATTTTTTCGATAAGTTTTTTAATTTTTACTATTTAAAAAGAAAAATTGAATATTTAACTGATAATCTGTAGGGAACATTTTTGAAAAAATAAAATATGCTTTAAGATTATATAAAGGCTAAAAATCAGAGATAATAAAATATTTCATTGATCATGTTTAATTGATTCCAACACACCAGTAATATTAGAAGTTAATCTGGCAAAACAACCTTCAGCTTCTTTAAAAAAATTGAAAGCTTTTAAAAAAACAAACATATACTCAGCTAAAAGCTTTTGAATTTCTTAAAAGAAAAAAAACGGAATATTTATTTGATAATCCGTAAGTTAAATCTTTTCAAACAATAAGATATGGGTTAAAATTTAATTATACAAAAGCTATGAATCACAGATAAGAAAACCTTCAAATAATCACGTTCAACTGATTTCAATACACCAGTAATAATGAAAGTTAATCTAGCAAGACTACCTTCAGCTCCCTCAAAGTATTGGAAATTTTAAAATAATAACAATAATAAAAATAAGCATCATATTCTAAGTTAAATGCTTTTCAGCTTTAATAATTAAGAGGAAAAATTTAACATTTAACAGATAATCCATAAGTTAAATTTTTCCAATAGCCGATAAAACAATCGAAACATCACTTTGATTAACAATGGTTTCAACGCAAATTGAGGGCATCAAAAAATTATAACTCAAATGCGTGAATCAAATTTCGTGTCTCGCAATTCTTGTAGAAACAAATCAAACTTGTTCAGTAGCAGACATCTTTTAAACTATTAAAATAAAGCATTCAACTCACAGAAAGGCTGCATAGCCATTTTAAAGATTAAGTTTACTGAAAAACAGATAAAATGATAACAAAGACAAAAACTACACTTAACAAGCTATACATCACTCCACCAAGAGGAGAACATAACTAACTATAACTATAAACACCAAATTCCTTCAAGCTGTGACACAGCAGGAAGTGACATAGTAGGAAGTGACACATCTTCCTCCAGGAAGTGACACAACACATTGGAAAACACTGCTCATTTATGTGTTTACACTCTGGACTTTATATTTTTCAACAGTAATAATATCAAAATTTAAAAAACCATGAGAAAATAAATTGTATCAATTGCAAAAGATGGAAGAGAAAAAAAAAAGAAAGATGGGAACGCGGATTTACGAAGATATCGGAAGCGTTGAAAAGAAATTATTGAAATGCATGATTAGAAAATTTCATGTCGTAACATATCAAAAATCAGTTTGATCTGATTGTTGCTAAATAAAAAAGATGATAAATATATCAAATTGATTAAATAACTCTTCTGTTACGAATCAAAATTGCTACTCATTAAAATATAAGTTTAAAAAAAAACACCCAAATTTTTTTCAAACTAATGTTTTCTATTTCTGAATTACTTTTTAGATTGTAAACTTTAAGCTTGTAGTTCATTGATTCTAGCCAAAGTTATTAAACTTTCTTTATCCTGTATCATCTCCAAGAAATCAGGGTAAAAAAATTTTTATGGTACATGAATGAATCTAATCAAGAAAAAAAAGAAAGCGCCGGTAAGGGCGAAATAAATGTTACGCTAACTAAATTTTGCATAGGTAAGGAAATAAGGTTAACGAATTTTTGATAAAATTTTGCTGAAATATAAATTATTGATCTGCGAATGGAAATCCACGAGCCAATGGGTTTGAGATTTGCGGGATTTTGTGAATTAGTGGAAGAATCACATGGCTGAAAGAATCAGAGATAACAAAGCAATGGGAGAATAATAAAATTTAATTATTAAACAAATAAATATGTTCATCTGTTTACTGCAAAATGAGGGTTGTCAGCAAATTAAAAAAAAAATATTTAATAAAAGTAATTTGAAACCTTAAATAAAAAAAAAATTGCACCAGTAAGTAAAAGACTAAAAAGAGGAAAAACAAATAGAAGATAGCGGAGTGTATCAGACTTTTCTGTAGTTCACAACTTTTCCTAATCCTATAGTGGAGCTAAAAACAATAGAAATTATAGAAAATCTGTGGTAAGTTAGCAAATTGCTTGATGCAATAATTTTCATTTGTGAATCACACAACACACATCGCACAGTAAAATGAAGTTAATTTGCAGTTAAATTTATCTAGTAGTATTTTCATCACTTATTAGATGTTAGCTTAGTTGTTAAATGGTTATATTCAATTGTCCTACAACTTATATTTTCTTGTTCATTTCCTGCTTTAACAAATATTATCTTACAATAAAATCGTCATGGTCGCAGTAATTTCATGGATTTTTATAAGAACCAGGATACAAAATATAAATTAACAAACATATAAGAGAAGTATTAAAAAACCAATTAACAATTTACTAGACTACGCCTTATTGATAACTAAAATTAAGAATGCATTAACACATATATTTAAACTAAATGCTATTAGAGAATGTGATAATACCTCGGGAATTTCTTTAGATCCCAGCGCTTTAGGACCTTCACGGTTAAGATAACTTGCATAATTAGCAGCACCACTATTTCTAGGTTTTTTAGCAGCTGGTTTTTCATCCTTATCAAGAAAAGAAATAATTTTATAAAAACATTCAAAATTTAAAAAGTAGTATTTAGCACATTATGCTACCAGTATTTGAAGTGAAACACCTCCCCCACTTAAATGAGCGTGGTTTGCAAATTAATAGCAATTAATTATTTTTGTGAAAAATTTAATTTTACAATAATATTTTTGACAGACATAAAAAAGAATCATTAGAAACTATTTTTTGAGGAATTTCGCAAAATATGTAATAGATAATAATAATATATATATATATATATGAATAAATAACATAACATAAAAATTTAAACTTTGGTTTGTAAAACAAATTAACAAAAAAAAAATTAAATAGGTTTAATGCTAGGAAATATAAGAAAAGTTGTAGATAAAAAATTTAGAAAACATAGTGTTTCAGTTTTAAATGTATAATAGTTTAAATTATATTGTAGTTTAGAATGTATTTATTTAGCTCTCTTTAAACAACTAAAACATTTAAAAATAAAATTTGAAACAAAATAGAAAACAGTTTAATGTTATCAAATTACAATTCATTTTTTTTAACAGTAATAAATTGAACACATATTATTTATTTCAAACTCAAAAAAGAACTCCATAATGAATAAAAAAAAAACATTAAACTTTTCATTGAAAAGGTCATTGATAAATTAAGAAACGAACAGATCACACAACTTAAAGAAACAAAGACATAAAAATAAATATTTAAAAACAATGAATCATTACCTTACTATCAATAATTATCTTTTTTTTAGGAGGAGCTTTAGGATTAGGGATAATTTCCACTTTAGGGGAAGTAACAGAGTTGGCCTTTCTTTTGGTGGGCAAGGAATTTCCTAAAATAAACATAGATTAAAAACAGCAGATCTGAAACAGTGAACAGGTAGGGAAAAAGTACGTAAACAAAATTCATAATTAAGTAAACTATTGATAAACTAAAAGATGCCAATTGCATATTATGATTTATTTGTAATTATTACAGTTTCATAGTCAAGATTAGGATCTTATGGTTGAGTAAAAAAATAAAAATTTTTGAGAATTCCCGTTATAAATGCTTTTAAAACAGGCTTTTTTTCTTTAACTACCAAGATAATGAAATTTTGTTGTTTGCCCTTAATCAAACATTAAGTAGGCCTTAAACAATTCTAGCAATAAAAGTGCAAAAACGATTTGATATAAATAAATAAATAGTAATAAAACAGATATTTCATCTTTTCTTCTCCCAATAAAGTATTTTGAAATTTAATTTTTCTTTTTATTGAAAAGCAAACGAATGTGCTGTGACAAAAATTACTAGTGGTTTCAATGCAGGATGATAAAAAAGTAACAGGATTTATTCCAATTTAACCAAAAATTAGAATATTAATTCCAAGTTTTCAATTTATTTTACCATTTTATGATGAAGTATTAAGTTTCAGTGTTACGTAATTTTTAATTTAGTACCTTTATCTAAATGTTTCCTTTTTTTAATTCAATAGAAATGTATGCATAATTTAATTAATATTTTATACCTTCATAAAATACATAATATAATACACCTTACATAATACACCTTAAAATTGTGCTAAGTTGAATTTCATAAATGATAACGGTATATATTTCTGTGTTATTGTACTTCTAAGTACTGTTAGCTAGTTAGGAAAGTTAGCACACCTCTGAAAAATAGTAAATTGCACTATTTTCATTAAAAATTAGTAATAAAGGAAATTAAACTGAGAACACATTCTTAAATTTTTAAGAAAATGCAAAATAAAGAGGTGGAAAAAATAATAAGATACTTGATTTACAAATTGTTTTTATCATATGTTATACTTTTATATTACAGTACAGAATCCGTTATCCAGAAATCAGAAAACTAAAAAACCGGAACGAAATTCGATAAATTTTCCCGCCATTTTCAAAAAAAAATTTTTCTTCCCTCATAGGATTTTTCTTTCTACTTTGAAAGATGTTTACCTAACCATCATTTTGGAAATAATCATTAGTGTATTACTTCATTGTTTTTTCTTCTTTTTAAGACTATTTCCAAATTTTTTTCTTAGTTGGGTTTAACAGTAAAAAAAACGGCTTTTTGTAGCGATTCAGAAAACCGGAAAAATCGGTTATCCCGAATAGCGATGGTCCCGATCGTTCCGGATAATCGGTTCCCTACTGTACAATGAAATAACACAAAAATGAAGATCGCATAAGATCAATAGAATTTATTAATTAAATTTTTTAAATGAGCAGCTTATAATTTGAGTTTAAGTTTATGAGGGTAGAAGCAGCTAAACTCCTTAGTAACAGTAAAATAATTTTTCTTCTTGCAGTTTAATTTCCAGTTTAAACCAAAAACCTTTGAAAAATAATTAAAATTTTTGAAAAATAACACACAATACTGAACTGCATATTACTTACCTGAAACAAAAATGAATGTTTTAAATACTACGGTATTAATCAAACAATTATAAGCTCCCCCCCAAAAAATTCCAGCTTTAAATTAGAAATTTCTTCAAATAAAAAAAGTTAGAAGTAGAAAGCAGAGAAGAAAAAATAGTTTCGAATAACTTCTTCAAAGTAAAAAAAATATCATCTATCATTTTATTATTATTTTGTTAATGATATCAGGTAAAGTTTATTTACAGAGACAAATTTCTCATAGATGATTTCATAAAAAATAAATTAATTTTAAGTTTGGAATTTTGAAACGTTTACCGTAAAGTATACCTTTTTTATTGTCTTTTTTGGCAGAAACAGGATCAGGCTTCTTTTTTTCTTGTGAATCTTTCTATAAAGATGAAAAAAAAGGTAAATAAAATAAATATAAATTTTTGCATAAAATACGAATTTAAATAATATCTATGATGATAAAAGGAAAACTATGTTTGTTTGAGTGTGTTTCGCTTATAACTCCAGAACTGCATGCGTTAAGTTCATATAATTTGAACATCAGATACAAGCCCCCTGTTTTTTTAAAAGCATACAAAAATTTCAAGTTAAGTGCTTAATGAAGATGACTGAACTTTAGTTTACTTAATAAGAATTAAACATTTAGAAATTTAATTTAGTGAATAATCTTCTTATAAGCTACATCGCAAAATTTGAATCCCCAGTGCCTGATTTAAAGCATTATCAATCCATGAATTTTAAAGGTTTATACATTTAGATAATTGTATTATTCAACTTACCAACAATGCGCTTACTGTCAACAAACTCTTCAGAAGCATAACAAAAAATTTAAAATTTTTTCAAAAAAATGCCACAATAGCAAATGAATTTTATTCTTCTAACAAGAACACATATATAAGAAATACAGTCGACTTTCAATATAATGTCCCTCATGACACAAGCGAAAATGGACGTTTGGATGTGAGGTTGTTATATAGTGAGTACAAAAAAATACCGTATATTTACTTATAGTTAATAAATTTTTTGATAAATTATAACAAATCAATGTTTTTCTTTAACAAGAATTTGAAAACTAAAAGAAGAATTAGAAAAAATAAAATTTTTATATTAATATAAACACATTAAAAGCATCATTTAAAATAATACCGCATGGGTTAAAAATGCATTTAAATAATATGCTGGTTCGAGAATACCATTTTTTCTAAATAACATATGCCAAGATAACTGCGAAGATGAAACATTAAGGATCACAAAGAGATAAGGAAAATACAAGTTTTAAACAAGAATGTGGAGTCGCAGTGGCTCAGGAAAAAGAGCTCTTGCCTTCTAATGAGGTGATCTAGGTTTCAATTCCAGCTATGGCAGGTTGATACGAATTCTGCACCTGGCTTGCACCAATCACAGTGCTGACATAAAACATTAATCAGTGGTAGATGGATCATGGGGCCCTTGCCATCCGGCTAATCGTTCGATGTGTTTGTGGTTTTTCTCACTATGTGACGCGAAAAGTCCTCCACAAAGGCAAATTTTTCTGAATACTTATTCCAGGAGTTCCCTTGTCTTCTGGATTGGGCTTAAAATTATAAGGCTATGGAGTTAGTCAAGAACTCAAAATTGTGTTGACTGTTCAATGACTACTATGAAATAAAAAGAAAAAACAAGAATAGTGTAATTAATAATCTGTTGTTTCCTTTGAAAAGAAAGTTACACAGATTATGAATGACCATAAATCACCACTACTTGGATTTATTTAGAATCATGTTACTCTTTCTCTATCAAAAGGGAATTCAAGGTGTTTAACATTTATTGTGTGGTAACAGCTAACGAAATAATGGTTTAAAAATTTTTTTAGACTGAATTTCATGCCCTACATTGGAATAAACAGTACAGTGCAAATGTTCTCATGCACATTCAAATAGCTTGGCATCTATGGAATAGCAAAGGGGACTTTATGCATGAGTTTTTATAATAGAAGAGTCACTGTAATAGTGGGGTTGTACTGAAGAGCATAGACTCTACTTCTGTGCAATTTGCTTACCTTTATTGGTTTTACATTATTCAACTGCTTGAGGGTTGCTTCAAATTCTTCATCTTCGTGAAGACTAATATCATTTGTTTTCTAAAGATTAATTTAACATTGTTAGTTTAAAAGCTAATATCACTGTAAAATTTATCAATTTAAAGATTATAATCAGAAATTTGAAAAAAATAAAAGAGAAACACTATTCATAAGTTTTTTTTTACCTTTTTAGGAGATTTAGTCTTCTTGTTGGTGGTTGAAACTGATTCAGAACCAAAAAAGTCTGAAGCCGTAACTTCTTTGAATGATGCTTTTGGAGGCTTAGAACTATTTTTACCATTTTCTCTAGCTTTGGGACTTTTATTTTTATTACCTAAGTTAAAAAAAAAAATATTAAAAGCCTGATTTTTAAAAATGCATTAAGTGTGAAAAAATTAAGTAGAAGACAATATAATTAAAATTATAATGCATTGTAGTAAAACTTACTTGCTTTTTCTTTTTGAGGAATAGGTTCTTCATCTGAGTCTGAAACATACATAAAAATTTTTATTTACAAAATGAAATTAAGGGATTATTTTGAAATTATTTCATTTTTATTAAGGAATTAAGTTGATTTAAAGAAATTGATTTAAATTTTAACTTTAAAGAAATTGTAACTTCATGCTAATACAGTTACATTCACATAGTTATTTTCGATTAATTTGTTACAAATTCATAAGTTAATACTTGTAACAAGTAATTAGTTAAAATAAATAAAACACTTTCTTTTTCTAAACTGCATCATAATTCATATTAAGAATGTGATTTTTTACAGCAGAAAAAACATATTAACTAGTAGAGTTAGTAGTTGTACATTTTTTATCTATATAAGGCGTCTTTTAAATGTTAAGAAATGAAATTTAAAAATGTAGTTGATATGTTTTGCACAAAGATAAAAATATTATCATGCCCTTATATGTAAAAACATTTTATTACCCTTTCACAAGATATAAAAACTCTTCTAATCTTTATTTACACCATGTTCATTAAAAAAATTGTAATAGTAAAATATTGCATTTGACCTAACCCTTATAAAAAATATCATTTCAATATATTAAAATAAGTAAACACTATTATTTTTTAAGTGGTTTTAGAGCAATATTTCTTTTCCTTTTGAATTTGAATAAACCATATATAAATTTATTAAACAACAAAGAAAAAAAAATTTTTTTTTTAGCGAATAATTTAAGCACCCATATTTTGAAAATTTTATTAATATGGTAACAACCCTTCTCTGATTTATTTTCTAAGGATACCATAGAACAGTATTCATAATTCCGCAATAACAAGAGACTATTTTCATTATAAATGCTTTTTTGACGTTCACATTCCTTCCTTAATGTGATGACGTTCACATTCCTTCCTTAATGTGATGAAAACCTTTCTTATTATTTTATACACAATGGATTTTTGGTCCAAAATTTACGAACTTTTTATTAATTACAATGGAATTAAACTAATGTGGGCTTCTGTAAGTGTCAAAACAAGATATATCTTGAGTATCCACTATAGCAAGAAACCTTTGTATGGCTAACATCAACAATTATTAAAAAAGATAATCATAACATATCAGGGTTGGAGTTTTTGCCAAGACAATGGCAAAAACCTGGTAAAAACCGGCAAAAACCAAATTATCTAAATTGCTGATTAAATATTATTACAAAATACTGGAAACAAATTTAAATCAATCATAAGAAATAATAATTTTGATACATTACATGAAAAAATTATTTTTAACATATTAATAATTAATATACCTAAGGGTAATAATTTTTAAAAGATTGAAAGTTCTTGATCTCTTTTCATTTTAGAATCCTAAAATAAATGTTTTTTTACAACTAAATATTATTATTTGTATAATACTATTATTTATTATAAAAAATTATTATTTGTACAATAATTAACTACACATGTTGATAGATATTTTATGCTTTAAATTATATTTGTATTAATTTAAAATAAGTTCATTTCACTGGAAAAAAGAGAATAATCACAAATTTTCCAATCAATAATGTTTTAAACTACTAAAATGATACATTATCATTTAATTATGGAATAATAGTTTTGTTAATTTTTTTGTAATTATTTATATTCATAGTATATATTTCAATTTTAGGAATAATTTTGTATCAAAAATGTGTTTTTGTCCTCTCATCTTGGAAAATATAGGTTTTTGCCACTTTGCTTGGCAAAAACCTGTTTTTGCCAGGACAGTTTTTACCGGTATTTACCATGGTTTTTTCCACCTGCGGCAAAATCTTGCCAACCCTGTAACACATTAAAAAAGAATAATAATATAGATAAAATGAAAATGCACTATAAGGAAATAAAAAAAAAATTCAACAAAAAGAGTTTCAAAACAATACTATTACCTGATTCAATTATTCGCCGCTTTTTAGAATGTTTAGCATTTCCCTGAAAATTCAAACATATATATACGATAACAAATTAATTAGCTTACAGAAATTTTAGTACAAAATTTCTGTATATAGAATTGTATTCATATTGCATAACAAAACTCTATTAATTCAAATCGGAAAATATAAAATCTTTAATGTGAATTTGATAATTTATTTTGTTCTAAAACATGCAATAAACACATGGATTGGTCGAGGTAAAGGGTATATATATATCTCCCTCAATAATTAGAATTCTCTTAAAGTCCCCCAAAATATTTAAAAAAAAATTAAACAAAATTTGCATACACAATTACTGATTTAAATTCATCAAAGTCAAAAATAAGGAGATAAAATAATGAATCTTTTGCAGATATTTAGCAAACATATGAATTTTTTTTCTTATGTTAGAGAACAATTGTGACTGTGTATTTTAATTTTAACTCCCCTGAAAATTAGAGTCCTGTGTGGCATCCATGATAAGACAGACTAGACTGAGAGATTAGTTTCTTTAAGCTGTTAAAAAACACTGTTTTTCAGAGGATTAGTCAGAGCTTTGTAAGCTTATGCTAGTTTAAAATAAACCAAACATGAATGTGAAGGTACATAAAATAATTATATCTTTGTTACAATCTTTGATTCCCTCTAAAAGCAAGGAATTAAACATAAATCAATGGAGCAAAATAGATTTTTCCCCTTAATGTCTTAATTTACATATTTTAATCATCAAAAATCAATCTCTCATCAAAAGCCAAAGTCTGAAAATTATTTTAAACCATGAAAGTTCATATCTGAAAGAATAACTTGGCTTATTTTTAAAGTTTAAATAATGAAGTAATAAATTTAAGTTAATTTTAAACTTTGTAATTAATTAATTAACGAAGAAACTCTTAAAAACACTGCCTTTTTATTCTATTTTTTCAGAAAAAATTTGCTTTTTAACCATCTGATTTAGTGAAAAGTTCACTTCTGATTTATTCAATTATTGATAATTATTCAACTTTAATTTCATTCCTTCATTTTAGTAAGATTTTTTTACGTTGTCTAGATAAAATTAGCATGACATTCAGCACAAGAGATATTCACATCTTTCATTGAAAGTTGGGGTACATTGAAGAATTTTTTAGTGATTTTAAACTTTGCCATTAATTTTTTTTAAAAAACATTTTTAAATGTTTATTTTCTCATAATTTTTAGTTTAAATTATAAAAAAAACAACCTTAATTTTGTTAATCAATTAATTCTTTTTTATTTTATTTACTTCTTAAGAATAAATTTTATACACAGAGATTGTCTTTTAGCTTACTTTTAATTATTTTTCAAAAACTTCAAATTTTTCGATTACTTTGATACTAAATGTAAATTACTTTGTAAAACATACATGTAAAATAGCATAAGTGAGTAAATTAAAAATTAATAACCAAATTCAGTTGTAACATAATGTTACATATTTTGATAAATTTTATGGCTGTAAGTGAGAGGAAGCACCTTGCCCCTTTTAATTCTCAGGTAGAACTCGGAATACAAATATATATAGTGTACCATGGGCAGAAGTAAAATGATAAAAAATAAAATAGAAGATAAAATAATGGCCACGAAATTAACAACATACCAAGAAGTTTTGAATATTACTCTTTAGAATTATGATCCAAGAGTGTCAAGTTAACTTAAGGTACGTTATACAGCATGTTACCTAAATATAGTGGTCGGACGTAGTGCACTACAAGTAGCAAAACTACTATAATTGTTAATTTTTCTCTGATTTTGTAGATTAGAAATCTCCCAAGTAAATAAACCAATCAAAAAGAAAAATTGAAAACTTGGCAGCTAAATATGGGTACTTCCTTAGGGAGGAATAGAAATTAAAAATAGATCACCATGTCATTATTGATACCAAAGATGCTTAATATTAAGAAGTAGGTATTAGGACTTAAAATACTAATAGAGGCGGCCACGAGTTAACAGGTTTACGCCCCACAGAAACAAACAAGTATCCGAAAAAGTGTCAGCAGTGAAAGCATTGCACGGAAAAGAGAGTAAATAAAACTGTATACAATTATAATGCATACATACGTTAATATTAATAGGATATTTCCGAATACCGAATTGCACTAACTACAGCCGTCAAATGATTGCAAATTTTTTGAAATAAACATGTAGGGATTTGTCGGGGGGTTACAAGTTATACCCTTTGCTTTGATCTCACTTTTGATGTTTTTATTAGTTTCCTGCAGGCTGCTGCAAGGAAGTAGTCAGGACTGGGATATTTCCGTATCGTGATCAATCGCGCCAACTACAATCACCAAAGTGCCAAATGGATTTCAAACTTACACATTTTCTTTAAAATAAAACATGTATATGTTTCCTGGGGATGGCTACAAGTTATAACTTTCACGTTGCTCCCTTTCTGTGATGTTTCTTGGGCTGCTGCCCGGAAGTTGCCAAGACTGGCGATTATTCTGCCGCAAATTACGATACGGAAATCATCCCTGTAAGGAGGGGTTACGAGTTATATCCTTCGAGTTGGTCCCCTTGTGAAATTTGTTTTTTCAGTTTCTAGAGAGCCGCTGCCCGAAAATCGTCAAAGTTTGGCCAATATTTTGACGCTGGTATCGAAACCGAAATGTTACTAACATGAATAAAAAAAAAAAAAAAACTCAATTAAAATTGTGATAAAAAAATTCTATATCTCAAAGCCTTCGACAGGTTTGAGAGTAGGCAATGCTTACTGATGACGAAGGAGAATCTTCAGCCTTCTTTGGTCGATCTTTCTTGTTTCCAGTATTTGATGAAGAATCCTTTGGCTTAGAAGAAACTAACCACTTTCTAATATCCTAACAAATAAAATTTGAAATTAACAATAGAAAACAAGAATACCATAAAAAAAAAGATTTGTTTCTCATGTTAATAAAATCTACGACAATTTAATAAAATGTCTCACCATTGCTATAACTTAATTTAAAAACAATTTATAACTAATTAAAAACTTGGGAATTAAAATTAATTAATTACACCTGTCAAACATTATTTTTTAGCTTAAAGAGAACCTAGCGCGCATTTTTGGTTTGTTTACTCATAATGTTGCCATTACGAATACAACTTTAAAATTTCGATACTCAAGTTAAAGATTACCAGTTTTTCGGTTTTCGTTTGAAATATATATACATTCTTCAAATATTCGCTTTGAATGAGTTGAAATCATTCGAACCAATAAATCATTTTATTTTTCGTATCTTCTTTGTCTTCTTCTAAATTTTTATTAATTTCATTTAATTAAAATCTAATTTAATTGAAGTTTTCATTAAATTATTTTGAATTATTTTCATTAAAATTTTTTTTATTTTTTAAAACTATAACTGCCAGTAGCATTGAATCTGGCAAGAGCCATCGCGGTAAATTTGTCAAGTTTTGAAAATTTGACATTTTTTATTCGTTTTTGTTTCCACAGTACCGTTTTGTTGACAGTAAGATTTTTTTGAAGCTAACCTGAGGTTCAGGTAATTCCTCAACAAAAACATTGTAGAATTATTATTTACTTCCCCTAATTTCATTCCTAGATAAAACTATTGTCTTATTATTTTTTTGTTGGTGTACATATTGGTATGTTCAACTACTGTTTTAAACGTTTTAATTGTCTTCTTTTTCCAAAAATTGTGTTGGATTTATATATAATACTTAATTGGTTTTCCTTCGTTTACATTTTTTTTTTTTTGCAAATTAAAAAATTACTATTTCTTATGGTGTGTAAAAATCTCATTTCTGTAAATCGAATTGTTCAGAGAAATCCAATTTTTTACATCCAAAATTTTTTCATCTTAAAGAGGTTTTCTGTATTTATATTAATATATAAATCTAAAGATACTCAGAAATTGAATTTTTGTTTCCTAAATGTATCATGACATAAACAATACTTTACAACTTCACAGGGTGGCCACAATGATCAGGTGAAAATCAGGTAATTTAATTAAGATAACCTCATGACTGGGCAAGTAATTAGGTTGAATTTTGATATACCTAAATGTCCAATATTTTTTTTCTAAAAATGGTCTTGTAATTTTTTTTTTAAGGTAAATTATTTATATTTAACTTTAGAAAGTAAAATATGTTATTTTGCATATTTTATGACTAGGAATAAGATATATTTGAAAAAAATAAAATTTATGCCCCCAGTCACAAAATTCAATGAAAACTTGTTTTGTTATTTTATATTAGTAACATAGATGTTTGTTATTATTAAAAGTACCTTGCTAAAAGATATTAGTGCAAGAGAGTTTTGTCGCATATAGCTCCACAAAAAATCTGCCACAGGGCCACCCGACATCTAGATTTTTTCTGCTAACTAGCTCTGAAAATGCTGTAACACTAGAAAAACAGCTGTAGCCGTTTTGGCCCCTCTCATTTTTTATTGCTCTGTAATTAAAAATAAAAATGACTTACTGAAAGTATTAAGCATTTCTGATGTTTTATAATATGATCCAATTTAAGTGCCCATTTTCTAATTCATGTGTTAGCCATATAGGAATGTATAATAGAAAACCTTATAACTAGAATGAAGGTAAGGGTCAGTGGCCCCTTGAGTAATTTGGTTGGTACACTTTAATCGATATAAGGTTTCCCAGTTTCATTGAAGAAAAAAAAAGAATGTTGAAAAGAGTATTTCAACATATCTTCAAATATTACTTATAGAGAAGAGAAAACGAAATTATCTATAATTATTAAGTATATAATCAGGGGTCTGTCCAGGCCGAATTTACTACCGTTTAGCCGTACCTTCACAAATTCAACTGTAGGAAAAACAGTAGTTTCACAAAATACTTTTTCTTAAAATTATATTTTTGCATCCCTTAAGAAACGATAAATTCATATTTTTACCATATTTTTGTGTTGATTTTTTAATATAATTTTTAATTTTTCACAAATTAATTCTAAAATTTCACAAAATAGGTACCTCTCAGAAAAACCTAGACAGACCCCTGACTTATAATTACCTCCAAATAACTATATATGCTTTAAAAGATATATATACTTTACTGTAATTTAAAATATTATATAACTCAAAATTAGAAATTAATTTAGCAATGATTTAGCTTCAAAAAGTTAGTTTTAAAGCAAATTAGCAATTTTGAAAATAAAGTTGAAGTTTTAGAATCAAATTACACATTACAAAGTTTACTTAGTTTCAAAAACAATAATTTAATAAAATTTAATCCTTTAAAATTAAATTAATTATTTTTAAAAAAATTATTAAAATTAAAATAAATTTATTGAAATATTTATTTATAGAATCTTGATTCTTGACAAAAGATTATAGAATTAATATTATTTAATCTGTAGTTTTCTTATAATTAGGTTCCAAATATCTCTGTTTAATTTATGACTATTTATACATGGTTAAAATAAATAAGAGAGGAAATTAAAATTATTCATATTTTTGAAACTATTTCAGTGATACAATAAGTGATAATAAAATCAAAGAAAAATATACCATGTTTCTTTTTTTTTCAGTTTAATGTGCAAATCTTATGTTATGGGACAAACACCTAATCTGTAATCAAGTAGTAGCAATTCTATTTATGCACTACAATGTATCAAATAAGCTAAAAATTGCAGAGGTCAAATATCGCATCCCAAGGGTCCATAATTCTGTGAGGGAAAAAAAATAGCACATTAACAAAATTTCAACCATATTTTGAAGATAAAAATAATAAAATTTATCTTTTATTAATGGCTAAAGTGAATTGGAATAATTCTAAGTCATAATGCAGGTGTTTTATCTGTCCTAATTAAAAGCCTTGAAATATAACTGTTTACTTGCTTTAAAATCCTTCACTTTATTTCTCAATCAATAGAATAATTACGATTATGCACATTAATAGATGGAAAAAAAAGTAGAGAACTCATATTTTAAATAGGGACTCACTTTTAATAAAAAGAAGCCAGAAATTTGGAAACCCTGGTCGGAATGGGTCTTAAGAATGTGTAGTTAATTATGTCTAGCAGAATACCTGAGTTCGGTCCACACTTTTGAAGTTTTACATTTTTAATGGTTTCTAACGCAACAGAAATATGTTCTGTAGATTCTTGCAGTATTTTCATTTAGATGATTTATAAACAGAGCATTTGACATAACCCAATAAAAAGAGATCAGAGTAAGGTCTCTGGATTTTTGTATAAACAGTGACACGCACTCAAAGTGGAGCTAAAAGAACACATGCATGAGAAACCATTGACAGCATAAAACTACAAGTTGGGTGGAACAAACTTGAGTACAGATTAGAAGTTCGTCAAGCAATATAAGGATCACAAATCGAACACTCTATATCTGAACAATAAATAATTTTTTGTAAAATGTGAAATAGTTACAAAACTATAAATATTTAAAATTGGATAATTTATTTGTGCTGAACCCTATATTATGATTCAATTTAAAGAAAAACACACGATATAGTGTGTGTATTTAAATTAGATTTTTTTTTCTTAAATTACTGACTTATATGGTAATAAAAATAATACAAAACAAATTTCAATTACCTTATTAATATTACCAAAGAAAGGAGCAACACACAATATTTTTTTAATAAAATCTTTAATTTACATTATAAGAATCACATTGTGATGTTAATAATTCCAGGGTACAAGTAATAATCACAACAACACATTNCATTCACTATACTGATTATGATAATAACACTTCATTAAGAATAGAATGAAATAAGTCTAATTGAAAACTGGATAGTATGCAACCATGCTTCCAAAAGAACAAACCTAAAAAGAAAAGAATGGAAGTAAAAAAATGAGAAAGTTTTTTAAAAACAGATTTTTTTAAAAAACTTGTTATTTACTTAATTTATTTTTTTAAAAATAAATTGTAATGATCAAAAGACAATTTTAGAAACAAAATCATAGTGAAACTAGTGCAATTTATTAAGACAAAAATTTCAAATGTTTTAATTGCTAAAATTGTTTAACAATAAAAATTTAAAAAATAAGTTTTATCTTTTCAATTTTTTTTTCATTTTAATGAATAAACAGTAAAAGAAAGTTTAAAAAATGAATTAAAGACCTTTTAAACTAAATAAAGTTCTTTTTCAAAAAAAAAAAAAAATCAAAATATTCAAAAATTACAAAATTTTAAACAAATTAACTAATTGTTCTTTAAAAACTGAAACAAAATGTAAAGGGAAAAACAGCCTCCATGAGGAAAGAGCAGAAGATAGATTCTCTTTTCGTCTATCTCTTAGTACCCACATTTATAATTGCTTCATCTATTAATAGACAAAACATTAAGACATTCAAAACAAGAAAGTAGTTATAGTTGAACCTATCACAAAAACCTGTATCACGAGAAATGGTTATTCACAAATTTTCTTGAGAGGAGAGGAAAAATTATGTGCCCTTAATACTAAACATACCAACACTTAACAATGCAATACAATACATTGTCATATCTAGGATAATTTCGGACATTCTGTAAGCGGAATCTCTGATTTTATTCTCTTCATGGTTTTCATTCAAGAAAATAATGGTTTAATGATCCTGAGGCACTAGTGGCACCGAGGCACTTAATGATTTTATTTCTCCTTCATTTTTTGTTTTTGTGCTAGACTTGCTAGTTCATACCACCATTTGATTTTAATAACTTGAATACTTCATGTTTCATACTTGATAATATAAAACTTCATTTGTTTCACAAAAATATGAAGATGGTAATACAAGTTGACATGTTTTGAGCGCTCAAAAATAAGCGTCCATTCTCAAAATTCACCAGACATGAACGAGGAAAACAAAAGAAATTTAAAACAGAGACTATTCAATGTTTCAGATGCTCTTTGTTTACCTCATTCGTGTCTGGTGAATCTTGAAAATATATTTTTGAGGCCCCTATTTTTGAGGGCTCAAAACATATTGGCTTCTGTTAATATCATAATATTTCTTTAAAGAAAACTATTTTTTTGTATCATCGAATCTATCTTTCCTCTTTAGTTTCTTGGGATTATTCAATTAACTTCATTTTTTAGTTTTCTCCCTCTTCTTGTGGCCACTGAACACTTTAATTTAATCAGATATTCATGTCTTCACATTTTCCTAGATGTTTAGGCTCTTTTACCCCAGATTTTTTGAATCAAGCACTTGGTAAAGCCTTGAAGAATTTGTGCAGCATTCACACATTGAAAATTAATTTTTAATAAAATATTTTTGTCTGTATACTGTAATGAATGTAAGCTGATTATTTTGTAGATATTTCATGTTTCAAAGATGAATGGAAGCAGATTTACAGTAAACTCTTCCCATAGAACTCCATTTGTAAGTATATTATTTCACTTTTAAAATTAGTTTAACTTTTTACTCTTAACTAAAATACATACTTACTTTCTTAATAAATATGTTTGAAACAATATTTAATTTAATACTCTATAAATGTAATTTGAATGATTGAACTTATTTTGTATATTTCGAATTTTAGTAAGTAGTAATGAGTTAATCTTTGGTTTTGCTTAGTTTTTAAATCATAGGAAGTTATTTTATTTGACGATTTAAATTTTTGTTAACCTTTTTTTATGACTGTTCATATACTTTAAAAGAACTAATTAACACCTTTTTTAAATACTTAAACTATCTGTGTCACTAAATGGACCATTAAGTAAATCAATATTTTTTTCTTTGTTAAAATTATCTTTTTAAAAAAAATTGATATTGTAGATTTACAGCTCATTCTCGTGTTAATCTGAAGTAAATGAATTCGGTATTATCGCCGTAGGTAACAACGGCCAATAAATGGCCAACAATGTGCTTGAAATGGTTAAAAAATGTGATTATTCCAGCTAAATACGTAGGTTCTGTAGTTACTTTTAATTAAGAGAAGAGACAAGCGGAAGGAGAAAATTAATCGGTGGTGAAAAAAAATATAAAGAAAATGGAAAAACTTTCTCCAGCGGAATTTTTTTTTTTTTTTTTTTGATTGAGGCAAGGTCAAGTTGATAGCATATCTTAAATAGAAGAAAATATCAATATTCTGTCCACCAATTAAAACAATCAACCTAATATTTGTTATTAAATAGAGGCAGATCCTCTAAAAAAATAAAAACAAATTTGATTGCGATAAAATTAATTCAAAATTTTAAAGAAAGGACAAAATCTATCTTATATTCTGACATGATAGTACAAGGCTGCAAAAAAATTATAATTTTACTGCACTCGAAATTTTTTTTTGCATCAAAAAACTATTAAAAGTGAGAAAAAATTATAGCATAACGAAATAAATTATAATATTTACCAATAATTTAAAATATGCAAATTTGTTTCCCAAATTTCGTTCCCCCCCCCTCATTCGTCCCCCCCCCCTAGCATAGGTCATTTTTTTTATTAAGCAGTTAAACTCAAATTTACTACTTTTAAAAGTTACAGTTTAATAATAATTAATATATATATATAATCTCATAAACTATAAAAAACATCTTATAAAATATAAGATTATATATATATATATATATATAATTTTTCCCCCCCAAGAAATCATCGGAAATACTTTGTTGGTACAATGTTAAAGTTAGTCTTTTGGAGCATAGCGCGCTTTTAGGGAGATATCCAGGTTTTAGCAAAACGAGCTATATTTTCTTTGAATCATAAATTTTCGACTAAATTTTATCCTACCAGCTCAGTTAATTCCTTCGTAAAAATATTCCTTTTTGATATTTTTTGGATCGACGAAATCCTTTTTAATGTTAACGATGTTTTTTGTACTATGAGTCTAATTCGAAGAACAAGAGCATAACAGAGAGGCAGTTTAAAACAAATCAATTAACTTATTTTATACTGTATAGAAATAAAAAATAAATTAAGTAAGTACTACATTAGAAGTATGTGTTAACTTTTATGGTTTTTTTTCTATACCTCTTTTCTTTTAACCAGCGAGTTTTCTCTTTTATTTATTTATTTTACGGTTGTAACGAGCAAATATTGCGGTTCCTTCGGGCTTGTTAATTTTAGCTGTCGGGCTTTCAGTTTTTGACATTTTTTAAAATTTCTCTAGAAATATTTAAGGGATTATTTTTGTAACATTAGAGATGTTTAATTCGTGCGATTTTTCATGCTTAGCAATAAAATTTAAATCTTTCAACGGTTTGAAAGACCTACAGAAAATTACGAAAGGAAACAAGTATTTTTGAACACTCTATGCCAGAAAATCAAGTAAAAAACTTACATCGATTACTTAAGTTGTTATTTTTAATAACTCCATAAAGTTTTTCCAACCTAGAGTAAATATTTATGGAGGTATGGACAATTTTATAAAAAGAAATTTTGCCTTACGTTTTTTTATTTTTTGCTATAACTTCATAAACATTCAATGGAATTAAAAAAAATTTTAAATTAATTACAAAATTGTTGATTTAAATTTTAGAAAAAAAAATCTTTAATTACTGCGCAAGATATGAGTATTTAAACTAGTTCTTTTATGCTGCTCATACGCATAAAAAAAATAAAAAAGTTTTTTCATAATTTTGTAGGGAATCGTATTTGGAAACTAATGATAAAAGCTTTATTTGAATATCTTAAAAATTAAAAAAATTTCAAGCAATTTTCTAAGTGGTTTTGGAATTTATAAAAGAAAGCTCAAAACAATATGGGTTTATCCACAAATTTTATCTTTTACTAGTAAACAATATTTATTAAAAATGAAACCGCCATTATGAGGGATCACCCCCCCCCCTAATTTTTTTTTTTNTTTTTTTTTTTTTTTTTTTTTTTTTTTTGAGGTATGAATTTAAAACTATGTTTTCTTTTGCATATTTTCTTTCTCTATACCAGGGGTTGCCAAACTTTTTTGATCATCGACCCCTACATAATTTTTCGAAATCTCCATCGACCTCCATAAAAGTAATTTTCTGTTAATTAAAATAAAACTCTATTAGATACTGTGTTTGCACATTTATTTTATGATTTTGAACATTTATTAAAGTAANTTGACTGAGCCTTCCACCACCTTCAGTGGGTCGATAAATGAGTACCAAGCGTGCTTGGGAGCTAAATAAACACTGAGGGTTCCGCCTTCGGCTGACCACCTGACCGGAACATCGCTGCTCATGCACCCCAGGTCAACCCAAGAGCCCAAGGTCAAGAAAACTGAGTTGGGCATAATAGGGCCTGGCCCTCTATTGGCTGTTGCTCCACTGAGTTTAGTTTAGTTTATTAATTGTAGTAATGCACGTATTAAAATTTCTTACAGAGATTAAACACTGTGCATATTTGATTGATTCCAAAAATAATTTATTAAGTTAAGCTCTCATATTGATATTATTATTCTTACTTTTGATATCCTTTTTAAATTATTAATTTTACTAATATACAATTTAAAGTTTCAATTTAATATTAAACATCTAATACATTTGATTAATTTCGAAAGAATAGTTAAAATTTTTATATTCTAAGATCTCAAAATTTTACAAGTACATATATTATATGTTAATTTCAGAAAATGTACTTTTAAATATAGCGATGAATGAAGTCACCTTATTTAATCATGTGGGCTTAACACCAGATATTTTTAGGGTGAATTGTCTTCTTAATTGAAAAAAATTTAATTTTTTGATGTTATTTGTTAAAATGCAATATTTCTTTGCTGATCATTAATATTTATATAAGTTCTGCAAATAATTAGAGATGATGAGATATTTCTGAAACTTAAGCTAAATAATGGCATAAAATATATATACACTGTCCTACAATAAAAGAAGAGATACTTACAGTTCTTGAAATTTTTTTTCAAATTCTCATGAAATACTCAGAGCATTATTTTGTAACTTGAAAGTTGTTTAGTTCTTGCGATTTAACAAACTAAGCAAAAAGATTTAAAGCTTTCAGAATTTTGAGGGATCGATAATAAATAATTAAGGTAAACAAGTTCCTTTAAACAACCTATGCTAGAAAAGCTAGCAATAAACTTGTAACTTTTATCGACTACTTTGATTTTTATTTGCAATTACTGGATAAGATCTAGTATGTCTATCTTAAATATTTATAAAAATATGGATATTTTTGTAAAAAAAAAAAAAAAAAAAAAAAACAAATTTTTAGATTATATAAATCAATGCTTTCCAACTGGCGCTCCGGGGACCGCATCCGGCCAGCGAAGCCTTTTTTTGTGCCCCGCGAACTAAAATATATTAGTTGTCTTGTCATTTTTTTGCTGACAATTTTCGTAAAAAATCTATATGCGTTTAAAATACTTTTCTCGTTAATAAAAACCCAATTTCTTCGTTTCTGTGAAATTTATCATACCAACGGTGCAAAAAAAATTCTCAGGTTTTGCATCCAAGAAAATATTTATTCAAATACAAAAATAATCGTGTATGTTGCTCATTTTTATTTCATTTTTTTGTATTTTGTGAATATAATTTAGCATGTGTGTATCAGAAATTTTCTCGAAGAAATTCTCCGATTTAACTTTTTAAAACCACTCATTTTGGACGAGAATATTCTCACACACATTTGTAAATTTAAAATTTAAATATCTATTCTCTGGTGGTTGCAGCAGACAAACCTCAATTTTGTCATGGAACATTTTGTGTGCTACTATGTAAGTTTTAATACCAACCTTTTTAAAGTTTTATATCTTAACAATTAGATATCTGTTGCACATTAATTGTTTAATACATGGGTGCAATTTGTACAACTTGGTAAAAATCTGACAGTAATATTTAATTATCCTTCAAAGACCTCAAAGAGATATTTCTTCAATTCTTAAAAGAGTCCTACATAAAATTTTGATGAAGTTGCGACCCGCCATTTGATTTGTGTTTTTAATTGTGGCCCCCGGCCTCACGTAAGTTGGAAACCCCTGATATAAATAAATTCCTTCTGAAAAGACCGAAACTTTCAAATTTAATTGCGACCAGAGAAATCGGTTGCGTTAATGAGTTGGCCGCGAAGAAATCGGAAATACTTTGTTGGTGGTACAATGTTAGAATTAGTCGATTGGAGCATAGCGCGCTTTTAACGAGATATCCCGGTTTTAGCAAAACGAGCTATATTTTCGTTGAATCATAAATTTTCGACTAAATTTTATCCTACCAGCTCAGTTAATTCCTTCTTAAAAATATTTACCTTTTGATATTTTTCGGATCGACGAAATCCTTTTTAATGTTGACGATGTTTTTTGTACCATGAGTCTAATTCGAAGAACAAGAGCATAACAAAGAGGCAGTTAAAAACAAATCAATTAACTTATTTTATACTGTATAGAAATAAAAAATGAATTGAGTAAGTACTGCATTAGTACTACGTGATACTTTTATGATTTTTTTCACAATCTCTTTCTTTTAAACAGCTAGTTTTCTCTTTTATTTATTTTTTATTTATTTATTTTACGGTTGTAATTAGAAAATATTGCGGTTCCTTCAAGCTTGTTACAAGCGAAATCGCTACCCCTACAATAATGAAAGAGACACTTTCAGTTTTTGAAATTTTTTTGAATTTCTCAAGAAATATTTAAAGGTTATTTTTGTAACTTTAGAGATGTTAAGTTCGTGCGATTTTTCATGCTTAGCAATAAAATTTAAATCTTTCAACGGTTTGGAAGACCTACAATAAATTACGAAAGGAAACAAGTATATTTGAACACTCTTTGCCAGAAAATCAAGTAAAAAACTTGCATCGATTATTTTAGTTATTTTTAATGCCTGCATAAAGTTTTGCAAACCTAGAGTAAATATTTATGGACTATGTGTATGGACATTAAATGATTTTTTTTGCTTTTTGCCTTACGTTTTTTTTTTTTTTTTTTTTTTTTTTTTTTTTTTTTTTTTACTATAACTGATATTTAATGGAATTAAACAAAATTTAAAATGAATTACAAAATTGTTGATTTGAAATTTAAAAGAAGAATTCGTTAATTACTGCAAAAGATATGAGTATTTAAATTAGTTATTTTATGCTGCGCATATGCATAAAAAAAATTTAAAAAGTTTTTTCATAATTTTGTAGGTCTCTCAAACCTCTAAAAGCTTTAAATTTTTTGCTAAGTATGAAAATTCGCATTAAATAAACATCTCTGAATTTACAAAATAATTTTTTAAAATATTTCTTGAGAAATTTAAGAAATGAAAAAAAAATGAAAGTGTTTCTTCCATGATATATAATATTTTTATTTATTTTGCTTCATAAATTTCGTTTAATTTACATAATCGTAGATGCAATCCTGGAAGTCTTAACGCCCCCCAATATATTAAATCAGCGGTTCCCAAATGTTTTTCGAAACCTCAAACATTTTTCTACAGAACCTAGACTTTGCACATAATAAAGTATAGGTATAAAAACATTTGCGAGCATAATAACCATTTAAAAGTACATTGTTTAGAAAATAGTTATCGATAGGCGGAATGTAATTTTTTTTTTCATAGTTAAGTTCATTAGTATTGTTAAATTATGTTTTATATCTGACAGTTGATTTCGCACTCCTGGAGCTGTATCCAATTTAATTTTAAATTTGTTTTTGGTGTAAATACATTAAGATGAAAATGAAACAAATAAGCTAAATTATGGTTTTCATTAAACTGGAAGTTAAAACAACTGCTATAGATGTTGAAGTAGTTACTAAGAAAAAAAATTTCTCTATTAATGAATTTAGTTATTTTATTTTGATTTCAAAAGCGTGATGAGAAATACTAATGCAATTTTTCATAAATGCAGGTCTATTTCACATTTTATTCAAGATAAAATTAAAAAAAACCTTTTTTTTTTCCATTGGCATTTTACTTTAATTTTATAAAGAGAACCGAAATATTAAATAAATAATCGATTATTAATTTCATCTAATTATAAATTTAGGTTTTCAAAAATCATTACTATGAGGTAAAAGCAAGTCCTTACTCTCAGAAATCTTTTTCCCTTTCATGGAACCTTAGGGTTCCGTGGAACACCTTTTGGGAACCTATGTAATAAATGGTAGTGCAGCAGAAGCAAACTTAACTACCTTATCTTATTTAATTTAACCAGCATTCAATGATTGTATTTTATATTTATTTAAATTGTTTTTATGAAGTGTTAATTAAAATTATAACAAATTAAATTAATTAAATAAAAAAAATGGTAAAGCATATAAGATTCTATTGCTTGAATTATTGAGAAAGCATGTTTCGACAAAAACGGGAGAATTAAGCAAGTATGATAATTCACCTGGAAATGTGGGGTTAATATTTCTCGGAGCACTAACTTATTATTGAAAGTATTTATCACACTTTAATTTTTTTATGTTAATATTCTCTGGTCAATGCATTGTCATTCAACACTAATTAAAAACTACAAAATACAGAGTGAAAAAAAAAAAGATCTTATGCAACAGAAAATAAATTCATGGTTCAAAAATTAATCATCGCTGTATTTTCTGTTGCACTGGTTTTAGTTCTATCCGTGCCAAAATAATGTTCCACAAGTTATATTTAACGGATTGTGGTGCAAATTGTTGAAAATAGGAAGCCACAAACGAAAAACGTTAAATTGACAATTTCATCCATTTGTGAATTCCATTATCGTTTTTATTTATGTAACCTTAAACTTAGTATTTCAGCTAAATTTTTTAGTTGTGCTTACTCGAAAATTTTTTTATTTTCCTTCTTTTTCTAAATTGACAGTATAGTATAGTCTAAATTTATAGTCAGAGAAAAGTATACACTGCCCTGAGCTTTTCCAAAAATTGTAACTTCTTTGCACTTTCTGGCAGCTTTAGCGTTTAAAATGAAGTATTAAAAAAAAATTCGAAATTTAAAATTTTAGAAGTATTGCTGATATTAATTCAGAGTATGGGAAAGGAGTACATTGCAACACATAAGAATCTTCCAACTTCGGTGGTGTTTTTCAAGGAAACCATATTTTTTTTACTTAGCTCTAACGAAATATATAAGCTTGATTGAAGAACAAAATACTTAAATAAAAATATACTGTCACATATGTTATCCTTGTATTCTTATTTGTATTGAAAGCGATTAGTAGTATTATAACGTATTTATGAAAAAAATAACGCCATAAAATACGCTAGTATGTTATAAATCTTGCCATTATTTGTGCTGATAATGACAAATAGTATTGTAACGTATTATATAACGTATTTATAAAATTTAAAAATCGGTATATTCCAATAATATACGGGTAGAGTTTGACTGTTCTTACTTTTTGCTAAGGGTCAACTATAAAAAATAAATAAAGAAGGAAAGAAAGAATAAGGAATTCTTCGAAATCTTCCCGCTCTGTTGTAAACCGGTGAATACAGAAGGGAAACAATGAATGCTTTTGTTAAAGATACCCCGTAGAAATAGCGGGGTTGGAGCTATCTCTTGCCCTTTTCTGATCACGTGATCAATATGCTTGATTCAAAAGCATAGTGTTTGTTTAGAAAGAAAGCGAACTTATGATTTTTTAAGCATTCGTGAAATTTAGTTGATTAAAAAACTTTCTTTAATTGAGTAGTTGGTCTGAGTTATTTACAATGGGTAAGTAAATTTATTTGAACGTAATTATTTTAAAAGGGTAAATATTTATAAATTGATAAAAAGTGAAAAACACGTGTTCTACACGTGACTGTTACAAATAGTAAATATTTAGTATCTTGTAATCTTCACTGCGTTTAACAGTATTTGTTTTTTGAGTATTGACTTAATGATTTCGTTTGTTCTAAATAAAGGGGAAATGACTATATTTTATTGTTTGACAGAGTAAAATAAATTATGTTATGTTACCATCAAGATGTTCGAACATTGATTACTTTATTTTTTAGCGTTTCTTAATTAATAATGTTGGGATTATTGTATTGTTAAATTCAATTAAATGTATATGGATTGAATTTTGAAAAAAATATTTGACGACCTGCAATAACGTTTGTAACTTTTTTATTTTGGTGAATTTTAATAGCCTAGTTAGTTTTTTAAATTAATGAGGGGATCTTTTTTAATTCAACTTAATAAATGCATAAGTAAGTAACAAGTGCAAGAAGTTGAATTACTAATTTGAAATACCGATTTTTGTATGACGTATTAAAATTTAAATTAGTTGTTTTTGTGAATTTAATATTCTGTTTTTAATCAATTTTATTATTATTACGAATTAAAGGCATATTTTAGATCTCTTTTTTGTATGCATATTTATTCATTGGATAGAGACCTTGATTTTTTTTTTTTTTTTTTTTTTTTTNTTTTTTTTTTTTTTTTTGGTTAAAAGGGAATAATTCGAATTAATTAGTTAAATTTACAGTTTACTCTTAGGATATTTGTTGTTTTCACAAGCTTATTTTGTAACTTGTAATATTCATAATATTATTGATTTTAAAATTAACGAATTCGAATTGAAATATTTTTTTTAATATTTTATTTTATCTTCATTACATATTGTAGAAATATGAAAGGGTAAATTTCAGGAATTTTGTATTGCGCATTAAAGACTTTTTGCTCTGAATTTTAATAGCGTAGTTAGTTTTTTTTTTTTTTTAAATTAACGAAGACATCTTTTTGGATGATTTTAAATTTTAGTTCAACTTAGCGTATGAATATTTATAGCTTCGTAATTAAGAAATATATGCATAAGATTCATAGTTGCCGACTCTACTGGATTTTCCAGTAAACTAGATTTTGCCAGTTTCTCCTCTTCTACTGGTTGAATAAAAAATTTTGTACATTTTAGAAAATTCCCTTAAATTAAGTAAGTTGTCAAAAAAAAAAAAAAAATCCCTGTTGAAATAGAATTTTGTGAAAGATTGCTTCTTGAATATTTGAATAAGTTACTAATACATAATACCTCATATATAATCTGTTTGCTGTTTATTTATTTATTTATTATTCTTAAATGTTGAGTTTATTTTTAGTCAGTACTCTGTTTTTAAATTAATTAAAAATCTTTTAACTACCTTTTATGAATCAAATGCCTATTAATATTCAAAATTATGAGTAAACATAAACATTGCAGAACTTGTTTTTATTTTATTTTTTTAAATTTTTGTTTATTATTATAATCACGAATTTGAGTTATTGAATTTATTGTTGATAGTGCATAGCATTGCACAGTTCAATCGTTAAATTTTTGCTTTTCATGTAATTAAGTTTAACTAATGAAATAGACATACAAATAACGCTGACGAATGACGATTTTTTTTAATTTTAGATTCACGATTATTTCTTTGATATAATGGTAATAAATTTTGCTTGCACCATTTAGGTAGCAATTGAAACTCGTATTGGAATCTGACGCAGAGCTTCAGTTGAAATTTGAGCATTTTTATCTAGTTGAAAAACGGTTGAAACATCATTTTTTGCTTATATCTGCCAGAAACTTTTATCCATCGTGAAGATATATTTAAAGTTCGAGTATGAGTAGAAAATAGTTGAAATTTCAAATTACGATAAATTTCAATGACTGATAAATTCACCTTGTAGTGGTCGGAAAACTATAAAAATTTGTATTTTCGTCAGATCTAGAACACTAGTGAAGATTCAGGTTATTTGTTAGTCAGGATTTTAGTTGATTATTAACCGAAAGTAGTATTTCTGTTAACGAAAAATTATGCTTGTAGTGGTCAGAAAACAATTGAAATCAGCGCATAGTTTAAAAAGAGGTTTGATTGAGTTGTCTTGCTTGTTTGAAATAGGTCAAAATTTTGTATCAATAAAAAAACAATAGGAGTTAAAAAAAAATGCAACAGCATTTTATTATTTCAATTTCGAAACCTACCAATGCTACCCTTCGAAAACACGAAAGCGATTTAATAAAAATTTGGTAATAATGCGTAAAAGTTTTGAAAAAAGTAATTTATTGCGAATCGCAATAGCATCAACAGCATTTTCAGGTCTGTTTTTTGTTGTTTAAAACTGCGATTATTTCAGATTTAATGTATAAAAATTAAACTGCGAAGGGATTAAGTAATTAAAAATATTTTAAGTTTTTATATGCGTTAATCTTTACTGTCATGGAAAAATTTTATCGCGACAAAAAATGGTTTTTTTTTTTTAATTATTAAAAAAAAACGGTATTTTTGTATACATACAGATTTTTTTTTTTTCTATTCAGTGTAGGATTTAAAAAAATGCGTATTTTCTGTTTTCTTAGTTTTATGCGTGGCACATTAAACCGGGATAAAATAATGAGTATATTTTCGTTTTATTTCACAATCATTCATAATTCAAGCGTCTTTTTATGTTGGTTTTGATCCATTTACTTTTTTTTGTTTTACTCTCTAAAGAAAGTATTTTTAAAATTTTTGGTAGTATATATATATGTAGTTTTTTTAACTTCAAGCTACGGAAAGTTTAAGAACGCTAATTTTACCTGATTGTTAAATTAAAGCAAAAATACATTTATCGATATAGAATTTTAACCATAATAAAATTTTGTTCGTGCGCATTTAATCAATTCTTTTTTCTAAAAACATTCTTGAAAAAAGTTTGTTTTAAGACCTGAGTTTTCTATTTATTTCCTTTTCGGCGACATTGAACCCTGTATTCGGAGAAAATATCTGATATAGTAATGTTATTTTCAGATTATTTATTGTAGTCGGTTTTTCTCAGAAAAGGTTTCCATGGTAAATACTATTGTCTTAATGCGTCTTTTTAGAATTCGTTTCTATTGAACTCCCCTCTTCGTTCTTGCGTGGAGAATTTTCAGTATGGGTGTAGTTTTATTGATCGCGTTTTTAAGCCTAACTTCATCGCCATAACGTAAGCGTAGTTTTCCCCCTGCCTCGTGTTTTTCCTGCTTTGCTTAGAGTCGTGCCGTTGAATCAACTTCCAGGTGTTCAATATGGAATGTTGTATTCAAAAGAGGAATTAAGGAATCGTTACATTTGTTGGTACATTTTAAAGGTTTGTTCTTTGTTTTAAAATTCAGTGTTTTTGTTCTTCGTTTCCCGTTCCTACTAAGTTATGTAAAGTTATTCTGAGTGCTTTTTTTGTCACCATTATTATTTATTTTCGAAACTCCGAATTTTTACCACTTACAAATTCTATAGTGTATTGAAGAATTAAGGAATTGTCAAATTCGTTGTTATAACGATAAAGGTTTGTTCCATATTATAGAAAAATTATCAACTTTGTTTTTATTGTTCTTTGTTTCCCCGTACTTATTTATGTAAAGTCGTTCTGAAGTGCGATTGTGTCAGCTGCTTTATTAAAATTTCTTTGAGTTACAAATTTTATAATTTATGAAAGTGTTTCTTTTTTCTTTTTTTTTTTAAATACTAAGCGTTTATTTACTCTTTTTAAATCAATGAAACAGAAAGAAAAAAAAAACAATGATTTTATTTACATATGTTAAATACGAGTACCTACATGTGAAAATTTGAAAAGAAGGGGGGGGGTTCATAAAACAGCTAAAAAATGACATGCAATTATTAAAAAGTGTGTTCTTGATTCTATTAAAAAAGTAAAGCATAATTTTGTACCAAAAATATATATTACGGAATTTTAGATGGAACCTTGTTTTTTTTTTAATAAGGAATTTCATAGACAAAGTTTTGAATGTTTATGATATTTTATTTTTTAATACAGCATTGTAATGCAGTGTTTAAAACATTTCAATCTGTTTGAAAATGTGATTGGGTTAAAGTTTACAAATGTAAAAAAATGTTGCTGTTTCAAGTGGACTAGGTCTGTAAAATGCATTCAAAAGTTTCTGATCACTAAAAAAATAATTTTTGTATATTACTTCTCCTTCAAGTTAGTTTTCCTTTGATTCTTTATACTTTTTCAATTTTTTATTAGTGTTAGTCGTAATTGCTTCTAGTGGTAATAGATTGCACATTAGAATTTAGTGAGCATCATAACACATTTTTTGTTTGCATGATTAGATCTTACATGGAAGGTATCCACTGTTCTGTTTTCCCAATCATAATGATTTTTTTATATATATAAATACTTTCTAGCCTAAGACAATGATTATGGGTTGGTGGGGGTGGGTGTATGTACTCCTCAATAATTAAAAATATCTTAGTCACCCTCAATCTTTCTGACAAATAAAGAAAATTTTCAGTAATCATCATCCAATGTTTCCATTTTAAATTTTGATCCTTCAGAATTCATAAATTTGTGGAGGCAAGATTCGTGTGGAAGGAGATTTTTTACATTAAAAGTATTTTGTCACTCCAAATAATTTTAACAAGTTGATTAAAGAGTCAGTATGTTTAACTAAATTTTGTCACATATTTATAATTTTTTTGTTCTATTAAATTTTTATAGCTGTAAATTGTTTTACTTGAATACACATTGCTTTAAAGTTACCATACCATATTGTTGCTGTGAGTCCTCTTATTTTTCGGAGTACACCTCATTTTTAAGCTGCGGTGGCTCAGAGGATAGAACGTTCGCCTCCCAATGTGGTGGTTTATGTTCAGATCCCAGTTGTGGCTGGCTAACATGAATTCTGCTCCCGGCTCGCACCAATCACAGTACAGACGTAAAATATCCTCAGTGGTTGATAGATCATGTGTTAGAATTCCATTGCTGTTGAATTAATGGTGGGTGGTTTTTGAGGTTTTCATCTCCATATAACGCAATTATGGGTTAGTTCCATCCGAAAGTTCAACACGAAGGCTTGTTTGTTCCAGTGCTTGATCAAGAAGTTCCATTGTCTTATAAGTTGGGTTCAAAATTACAAGGATCAATGATAGTTGATTGAAGACTGATGATGATGATTCAGATTCTGTTAAATGTTCAATGTTGGTTATAAAATAGAAAAAGAAAAGTCTAATTTTCGTCAAAAATATAAAAATTCCATTAAAAATTAAGAGGAGAATTTTTTTTTTTCCAAATGATTCTACAGAAATTTCTATAAAAATATTTTAAAAGTTGTTTGTATGTTTCAATAAAAAAAAAGCTTTCACGATTTATACTTAATAAAATAAGAATCTTTGCATTGTTTTTAATGTTTGTTTAAAATGTGCCCTAGAGACTTTATTTTATTTAATAAATTTTCTTATCTGAGTGTTATTATTTTGCTCTGTAATTCATCTGCAAAAAAATTTTCCTAGTTTTTATTTTGAAATGTTTGTAACAGTTATGTAATGCTTGTAAAAGAAATTAAAATTCAACCATCTCAATATTACGAAGTTGATTCAATTGTCTTCCCGCGTCATTATCTTATGCTTAAAAGTGCTCAGTATATTTATAAATAAATGTATGTGAATTGTAAGTGGCACTGTGGGTACCTTCTTTGTTAGCCAATATTTTAATACTCCATATTATTTTAGGCACCTTTGCAATGTAGAGTATTAGAGCCAAGCACAAAATCTTGTAGTAGGCTAACCAAAGCTTATTATCATTCTCCTTTGGAAGCAGAAAGCATCCGTCATCAAAGAGCAAAAGAATTTGGCCTTTCGCCTCATCCAACTGATTCTTTTTTACATAATCAATCTTTTCCTGGTGTACGCACAGCCCCAGAAAATGGGAATCAATGCTTTGATATGGGCAATGTTCACAGATGTTCTATAGACAAGTTTAGAGGCAAGTTATTTTAATACATTTTGTATACATTTAAGGTGGCAACTGCTGAAATGATACTGTGCTCTAAATTTCTTGTGGAACTGCTATTACTGATTTAAAATTGCTGAAATCTACTATACTAATTTTCATCCTTTTTTACATAGTCTATCTCTGCACTCAGAAAAAAAAAGATTCTTTACCTTGACACGGGCAACATTTACAGATGATTTATAGATAAACTTATAGACAAGTTGTTGTAATGCATTCTTAATATATTTAAAGTGGCAACTGCTGAAAAGATATATGCTGTATATTATTAACTACATTTTGTGGGACTGTAATCGTAACTGCTTTTAGTAATTATTAAAAATTGCCCACACAAATTCTATCTTGTCTATTTGATTATTTGAAGTTTTTGTCCATTGTTCGGTGACAATGTCATACATGACTATCACGTAATGAAGTAAAGACCTGGAATTTATCCCCAAAAATAATCTTCAGATAAATGAGTATCCGTATTAGATTGTCTTAATTTTGCATTTTCGATAAATTTTAAATTCATGAAATAACATAAAAACTGATGTGCTCTATACATTTTCTTATATAATAAAATCTACTAAATCAATATACATGTTTGAAAATTTACAAACACAAAATAAAAATATTATATTTTGTAAATTGAGCCATTTTACCTTGTTTTGATTTATTGCCTGAATTTTTTATGCTCATTTTTAGTTATATCATTTTTAATTATATTATTATTTTTAATTATATGAATATTATATATTCTCTTTTAATTCTATTTGTTTTGAATAACCTTTCTGAGAAGTCTTAAAATTGTGAAATATGCACTTGCATTAATTGTGGTGCAGGGCAGCATGAAGTCAACCAGAAGAATGCCTTTGTCTGTCCCAGAAAGTAGAAGCCATAAATTTTTTTTCTTCAAAATTGATAGCCATTATTTTTTCTTTACTAGCCATGATTTCTTTCCTAAATGTTTCTAAAATTGAAGTTTTGAATTTCTTCGTATGGTGCAATTGCATTGATTGTTGCTTCATTAAATTCCAAAAATTCATTTAAGGAAAAAGTTTAAAAAATAAAAACAGCTTTAAAATCAAATCATAATTAAAATTTATAATTATAGCTTATAGTTAATTAGGTAAATAGTGTTTTATTCTGCACAAATTCAAAATAAAAAGATTTAAAATCCTTTGGTGGGTGGACAAGTCGCTTTTAGCTTTGAAACACTGACTATCCTGCTGAAATGGAGTACTTTGCCTTTAAATTAAAAACTAGAATTCTGGTTTTCAAAACTGGTGAGGGGTATAAAAAATTATATGAGTGTGTCCATTATTTAATATCAAATTCAGGGTTTTAAAACTCAATGAAAATTTCAGCCAGAAGTTTTAATGCTGTGTTCAGCAAAAATGTAAAATTTTAAATGAAAAACTTGGAAAAGTCAAAATTTTAACACGACTGGGAATATTTAAAAATTGTTTAACTGAAAAATTGCATCTTATTCAGGAACCTGAAGCAAAACTTTCGGGGGTAAGCCATTTTAAAATTCAAAAATTCGTCGAAAACGCTTACCTCTAGTCACTGTTAATTAGCAAATCTGAGAGAAAAAGGCTGTATGCAATGTTGTCACTGTCATGATGCTATTGGTCAAGAAATTGTACCTCCTTCCTGAACCTTCAATACTTCCTTTGCCTAAAACTGGTTTGCCTAAACCACTTTGCCTTGCCTAAAATTTAACTTTTAAATTGTATATTTCCACAATGCAATTGTTTTTATACATTATGTTGAATAAACATTGTTTGATTTGTAGTTCAAAATGGATTTATTTATTTTTTTTATTTTTTAATGTTGAGCTATAGAATTTTTCACATTTGAAGAAATATATTTAATTTATATATTTTGCCTTTTTTTTGTGTGTGTGTGGCATTGTTAGTTTTTACATGTTTAGGTCTAATCAAACCAATTTTCTTCTTCAAATCTACCAGCAATTTTAAAATTTCTGATGAATTGCTGTCTGACTGACCTTTTTTGAATTGCTTTCAATAAGTTTTGGAAATATATTATGACATCTTTTGTTTTGGTATTTAGCTTTTTATATGACTGAAACCATGAAAGGCATTAATGAAATTTCTGAAAAATAACCATCTGACAGTGAATGTTTTTTGTTGTTGTTTTTAAAATTTTTTTGACGATATAGTTTTTTTTTTAATATAACGTTTTTTATTTGACTGAAATTATAAAAAAAAATTTTTGTTTGCAATCAGGGGCCCCCATTAAGGGGGAAGGTGGGCGCACGATGCGCCCACTTAAAGCTTGGGGGGGGGTATTTACACTAAATAAAACGAATAGTTTGGGGGGAATTTAGACGAGATAATTTTTTTTTAGGTACATAAATAAAAGAAGCAACTGGCAATGCAAGTAAAGTAGCACTATTTCGAACAAGCTAACATGAAAGGGGGAAGTTAGCAAATTTTTTTTGGGGGAGGGATGGGGGCCACTGTTTACAATGACAAAATACAAAATTATTCTTTTATAGTTACATTTCTATTGCTAGATTGAGTATTAATTATTCTAAATTTGCAAATTGAAGTTATTTTCTATTATATCTGACACTTGATGTTGGCTGTTTTTTGGGCACTCATACATAGCACTCAATACTTATAAATAGTCAATTTTTGTTCTTACAATCTGAAGCTGAATAGTGATTCTGTGATAATAAAATGAAATATTATTTAAATTAACTTTTTTTAAGTGGACAATAGTTTGATATTCATAAAAAAGGTAATATTTTGAAAAAAGAAATAAAATGTTTAAATAAATGAATTCTGCAATATTTTTGCTGCACAATTATTTGTTATTCTTTATATTTAACTATCTGTTCTTGCTGTTTACTTTACTAAATGATTGTATGATTTATGTTGAATCCAATTTAGTTTTAAACAAAACAATATTAAATTATTAAGAGATTTTATTTATTATATTTCAATTATTCAGAAAATTTAACTGTTGACCCCAAATTTTAATCAGAGTTGAACCTGGATATTTTTCTGCAAAACAAACTGGTTTTACTCTTATTAAATTTAAAAAAAAATTATTACAGATTATTTTTATGATTAAAAGTAATATTGTGAATGTTGTATAAACTATGCAATATATAATTAATGCAAATAAATCTCCAGCCAAGAACCTTGTTCAGGGATGAGATTTTTCCGCTTTTTAGCGGATTTCCGCTTTTTTCACTTTTATCTCTTAAATTTCAGCTTTTTTATCAAAAATTCAGATTTTCTAAAAATTTCACTTTTTTTATATAAGTATTTCGCTTTTTCAGAAAATTCACCGATTTTCAAAGAGAAACAGAAAATTCAAACTACATAGCTACCAATCCTTTCTCATTTTTGCCTATTTTAGCTATTTTCTCTCCTTTTACACGCAGCAGATAAGATTTTCCGAATTTTTTACCCGCGCTCCAGATAGATCCGATTTTCGTAGTTNAATGCAAATAAATCTCTAGCCAAGAACCTTGTTAAAACGATGAGTGATCAATGCCTATTATTAGCTGATTTATTTTTGTGCTTTACTAGTTTATTTTTTGCAGTTGTAACAAAAATAAAATGTATTATAATTATGCTATTATTAGTAACTCACAACAGTGATTTCATTGTTTATTTACTTTTGGATTCAGCATCAAGTGTGATTGACCTCTAACAATAATTTTTATCTGCCGAAATTTATGTAATTATTTTTTATCCTTGTCAACCCTTAAGTGTAATACTAATTTTTTATTATTAATATTTTACATATTTTTCTCTTGTGACATTAACTTTTAAGTATTTCACATTTAGCACTAAGCATCTTATTTGCATGATTTTTTATTCTGAAATTCAACTATGCAGATGTTCAGATGTTATGTATGTTCTTATAAGTTTGGATCATTTTGATAGTGTTGGATATGAATTTGAGTACATTGTTAAAGGGATTTTTATATTTCTAATATGAAGAATTTGAACTTAGCCTATTGTTTTGCTTAATAATTTTTTTTATTTTTTTTCCAGGTGATGATATAAACAGTATCAGCTTTTCTATCCCAAAATATCGTCAGCATGAAAGTGACACACTTAAAAATAAACACTTTGATGGTAGTTGGATGCTATATAAATATATATTGAACACATCTGTGTCTTTAAAGAAGAATTTACATTCATTTCTTCATAACCCGAGTAAAGCAGTTTTAACGATTGATGCCCGTACCACACAGGTATTGTAAAATTTATATAAACCGACTGAAAGTTGCGACAAAAATTCTCTTCTTTGAAAATTTAAACCTTTTCTAAATTCACATGTAACATATAATTTATTAAAATATAATCGTTTTGAGAAATTAGATGCAAATTTTAATTTAAAGTTTAAAATAAAAGTTAAAAATCTAAAACTAAAAAAGAAAAAGAGGATGTTTTTAGAATTTTATATTCATATGTAGTAATATATGTGTGTGTGTATATACATACGCACTACCCTACCCTACAGTAATGGATAAGGCAGTTTGAGTTTTTAACATTTTTTTAAGTTTCTAAAGAAATACTTAAAGGATTAATTTATAACTTTCAATATGTTTAGTTCTTGCGATTTTTCATACATAGCAATAAGATTTAAAGGTTTGGGAGACTGACAATAAATTACAAAAGAAAACAAGTATTTTTAAACACCTTGTGCCAGATAAGTAATAAGCTTGTAACTTGCATTAATTACTTAAGTTGCTATTTGTAATGTAGTTGCTAATGCTTAGAGTAAATGTTTATGGAGATATCGACATTTTAATAAGAAACAAATTTTTTGTACCTTAATTTTTTTTTTTGCTGTATGCATTTTTTGGCTTCATATATACATTTCTTTTGCCCTTTTTTTTTTGCTATATATTTATGAATAATAAATAATTTGAAACAATATTTTTTTGCAATTTAAAATTAACTACAAAATTATTTCGTTCAAATTTAAAGAAAAATTCCTTGCAAACTGTGTGAAATATAATTATTTAAAATAGTTCTTTTATACTGTGCATGTGGAGAAAAAATTAAAACAAATTTTTTTTTCCTTTTTAATTTTGTAGTGAATCATATTTGGCGACTAATGAAAAAAGTTTGATTTGAATATCTTAAAAATTTAAAAAGTTTCAAGCAATTTTGTAAGTAGTGTTTGTACTTTTTAAAAGAAAGCTTAAAAGGATCAGGATTTTTCCACAATTTTTTTGTTTTTGTTTCATAAAACAAAATTTAATACAATAATTGTAAGAAATCCAAAATGTAATGGTATGAGGAAAGGAAACATGCAAAAGAAAACATACTTTTATGGAGGATCCCAAACAATGCCGGTCTCATTTTTAATAAATCTTGTTTTAATAGTACAAAAGGAAATTTTAGGAAAACTCTAGATCGTTTTGAACTTTCTTTCAAAAAGTACAAAATCTTCTTAGGTAAAACAAAACTTAGGTAAGTTCAAAACTACTGACCTAAATCTATCTAAATCAACCTTTTTTCTTTGGTTACCAAATATGATTCACTACAAAATTAAGAAAAATATTTTCTTCACGCATGCGCAGCATAAAAAAGCTACCTCAAATTCTTATATTGTGCAGGTTTAAGCAATTTTTTTTAAATTTTACGTAAATAATTTTGTAAATTTACATAATAATTTTAAATTGCTCCAAAAATATTGTTTTAATCTATTCATTATTTATAAAGTTATAGCAATCTAGTCAACAGTTCAATATATATATATACAGGGGTCTGTCCAGGCCAAATTTACTACCGTTTAGCGGTACCTTGACAAATTCAACTTTAGGAAAAACGGTAGTTTCACAAAAAACTTTTTCTTAAAATTTTATTTTTGTATCCCCTAAAAAACGATAAATCCACATTTTTGTGTTGATTTTTTTATATAATTTTTAATTTTTCGCAAATTATGTCTAAATTTTCACAAAATAGGTACCTCTCAGAAAAACCTAGACAGACTCCTGATACATATATATACATAAAGAGAGAAACAGAAAACTTAATTATCCTAGAAAAAAATTTTCAAATTTGAAAATAAGAAAAACGAGCCCTCTGAAGTTTTTAATAACAAACCTTTGATCATTATTTCTAATAGTCATAAAAATTGTGATTGCCTTTTAAATCGTTTCTTAATTACTTAATAACTTTTCTTTAAAAAACCAATCTTGATTGAATCAAAACATATAATTTGTAATTTTATCTGCTCAGAAGTTTTTTATCTCAGGCATGAAAAATGTAAAAAATTAACTAAGTAAATGCACTAGAACAGTGATTCTCAACCACTGTGCCGCGGCACTTTTGTGCCACCAAATTCTTAAAATGTGCCGCTAAATATTAGAAATGATAACATAAAAATTATAATACTTTTTTTTATTATGAGTAAAGTTTGAATTAAATAAAAGTGTATATATATATATATACTTTTTATAATTTTTCCATGCCTTTAATCGCGTGAACAACTTTGTCGGCGATTGTCTTTTTTCTGACAATCTTAAAATAAGATGGAAGTGTTTAAATTGTATATGACACACAATTTTAAAAAATGTTGTAAGAGCTAATCATTAAAGTAAGCTATGCAATTAATAAACAAATTAACAAAGGATAACTAAAAAAAAAAAAACAAATATATAAGAAACAAATTAACAGAGGATAACTAACAAAAATTAACTAACAATTAAAAATTAGCAAAAAAACTTGTTAACAAGAAATCACAAAAAAGTTGCAGTTAATGTTAAAAAAACTAACAGTTAATAACTATAGAAAACAAACTAACAATTAATAACTGGCAAAAAAATAAATAACTGTTACTAACTAAAAAAAATTGGTCGAAAGAAATAATTAATCCCTTAATAAATGTGCTTTTGTAGTACGTATTATTTTATTTCACATTCAAAATTATTATCACAAACTATTTAACCCAGTGTTTTATAGGTAATTAAACAACTTTTAATCTAATTTTTTTCATTGTGTGCCGTCAAATTTCGAAATCGTTAAAAGTGTGCCGCAACAAAAAAAGGTTGAGAATCACTGCCCTAGAACTTTGATTATTCTAATTTCTTTCATCCAAATACTGCATTTTACTAAATTCAATTTCAAGGTTTTTTTCTTTCTTTATACTTGTGCTTATTTGTTTTTCTTATTTAATATGGTGTCAATACATAAGGTACTTGACATACTTGATAAGAAAAAAAAAGAGATTGTCTTTGTGCTTAATTTGAATGTGACTGGCTTTAATGTGCAGATATTCCAATAAAAGTTTTAAGAAACATTTTTGATCACCATCTACTTTTGTGTTGAAATATGCAACTGCAAAATAAGTTTTTGCACCCGAAACACTATATGCACAATGACACAACTTATTTTAATGTTCTTGATTTATTTGTAAGATTCCCATTTTTTTTTCTTTCCAGATCTTGACTGCTAATCATAGAGCCTTTACTTTACTTGGTTTAGATGAAATAAACGCTTTCAAACTTAAGGATTTTTTACTTTCTTCAGATGACCAAAACTTATTTAGTGAAGCAGACTTGAAGCCAAATGGGGAAATAGTTCTTTTTTCTGGAAAAGTGGTAATGTGCTTGCATATATTTTGAATTACTATATAAGAATACAAGATAGGTAAATGTCACTATATATTTTGCTAAAACATTTCTCCTTCTTACAGCAGGTCTAAAAAATTTATATAAATTGTTATGATTTAAAAATAAGTAATAAATAAAGTAATTTTTGTCTATGAAAAGCAAGTAGTGACTTAAAAGTACAAATAACTTTCTTTTTAAGTAAGTAAAAGGGTGTTTCAGATTTATAAGGTATCATATGCAACTAAAAAAAAATTTTCCTCTTAAATGTTTTAAATGCAAATCTTTACATTTTAGTCTGTTGCTGTAGTATTTTCATTTCGCTGCAAGAAAACCAGTTTTCTCCCTTGTTACTCATTATTGTTTTTCTTAAAGATTAAAAGCAATTTTAAAAATTTTAAAGAAAGATCACAATCAATCTTATTTTAATCATAATGGTTTTACATAGCTTTTTCTCACTTGCATCCAGATTATATTTCAATAATGGACAAAGTGAAAGGTTCAAGACTAAGATTGATATAAACATACTTTATTTTAATTTGTATGTTTTAAATTGGTATAAATTATTACTTAGCATTTAGTATATCCCAATTTTTTTTTATCAACAATTAGCTCAACAAAAATTATCTAAAAAGAAACAATTTCTATAATTTAGTCCTTTTTTTTCTCTCTATCTCTTTTTTAAAGCTTTGTGTGTTTATTACTAATACAACCTGCAATTTTTAGATTGTTTTATTAAATGATTTTTTATTATTTTATTAGTACTCATGCAATTACTTATTACAGTAAACTTATGATAACATTCAATTAATTTACAATTAAATATTAAATGTTTTAGATTTTTACTTTTTATATTTTAAAATAAAATCTGTATAAATATTTTGAAATGAAGTACATTCTATTATAAAATTTTGTTCCAAGAATTGAATATACATTTTGGGTTTTTTTTCTTCTCCCCACAAAAATATGTAAGATTGCTCTGAATTAAAAAAAAAAATTGTTTTGTTTTTCCAACCCTGTTTATTTTTTGTTATAACTGAATAATGTCCATTTATATTTATAGATGAATTTAGTAACAAACATCAAGGAAACTGTGCCTGTCTCTGTCTGGGCTAGACAAATATCTACAGCTTCTGAGTTTAGATGTCTGGTAATTATGGAGCCTGTTGAGCGACTAATGGGAACTGTTAAATTTGATTTAACGGTAAGATAGCTTGATTAAGACTAAAAATAATAATAAGCAACCTTTTGCAGCCTACTTAGGCACCCTTAAAAATGCAGTGTTTTGTAGCGTTTTTTCATCTAGTTCTGTGATGGTATGACATTACAGTGCTTCAAAAGCAACTGTACTGGATTGTAAACTTGAACTTATGTTTATTTAAAGAAGGGTAGAAAGAAGCCCTTTTAATCCATTAGTTTGAAGATTAAATCAGGGTTTGAAAATAATCAAATCAGTCAAATTTAAATTGCCTTTTTATTCTCTTAATCATGTGTCAGGTGCTTATATTGCATCTATGCACTATCTTAAATTAAATAAAAATTCATTTTACAAGTAGTTAATTTTATAATGTGACATTTAAATTGGTTTATTGTTTTATTTTATGCATATTTTAAAAAATATTTCTGAAGATTTTAGGTATTTTTAAAGTTTTACTTAAATACTTCAATTACATTTATTATTTTTAAAATTTGTTTTATATTTATTGATTTACATTAAAGATTATTACAAGATTATTATAAGATATATTATTACAAGATTATTATAAAGATTATTATTACAAGATTTTATTACATTTAAATTGCATGTCAATTAATATTAAAGTTGCATGTCATCTGATAATAATAAAAATTAAATAAGATAATAATAAAATAAAATAATAATAATTAAATAAAATAATAAATTTTTTTCAAAGCCTGGATGAAATTCTGTTTATGAATCATGAACGATACTTCTTGAAATCTTATAGAAAAAGGATACTCCCCAAAAATTTCACTTGTACTTTAAATATTGACTAAGTGTTAGGTGCAGCATAACTTATCTTGGTATTTTCATCAGAAATGAAAAATCCAACTGATCATGCCTAAATTCTTACAAAAGTGAATTTAAAAAAAATCACTCCCAAAATCTGATTTCATATAAAACTGAATAGTTTAATTTTTTTGCAAAAATCAAGATTAATGTATATGAATCATAAAATTTTTTAAGCAAGTGGCTAATCAAGCTATGGTTTTGATGCTATATCTTATTAATCTAGTTCGTTCTATCTTTGCAAGTATAAAATTGTTTAGATATTTACAAATTCTAGAATTGCCACCAGACATTTTATCCTACAAATTTGATTTCAGAAATATATTATAATTTTTTTTACTAAATATCTCCTTTGTTTTAACAATGTAGGTGTGTTTTTTTAAAGCATATTAGGGAGAAAAAAATTTTCACTTGAAAAAAATTACTCTTCATGCCAGAATCATAAAGATAGGTGCATGTTGAAGATGCATGCAAGTTTGTAATTAAAAATCAGTTTGTATCATTTAGTATGTTCTATTAATTTATAAAATAACAATAGATTCAGCATATTTATGCCAAGAAAAATGCAATCTGACATACTCTTCATAGTTTTCTTGTCTTTTTTTTAAAATTATTATTTGAATAAAATTTTGTAAAATGCTTTGGCAAAAAAAAAAAAAAAAAAAAAAAAAAAAAAAATTAAATNAAAAAAAAAAAAATTCTGTGTCCGTTAGCATTTTGTTTCAAATGCTCTCTTTACAAAAACCCTGCTTTACGAAAACTCAAGTGTTGGTTAACTTTGTTAGACTCATATTTTGATTGAAAAATACTCTTAACCCACTGACGGTTCGGCATGTAAAAAGTAGTATTTTAACCAGCAGTCTTCTCCGCACACCAAAACCGGTTTTCCCGCGTTATTAGATTGAAAACTGGTGTATTGGGGAGAAACATTTTCCCAATTTCGCCCATTTGCTAAACCACCAGTGGGTTAATACTCCACTTTAGACAAATTAAAAATAGAGATAATGATTTGTCTGTTTCATACAGTATTTTTGTTTAGATGGTTTTTTTCTTTTATTTATCTTGTTTTATTTTTTATAGGGCACAATATTTGATTGTGATGTAAGCTTTGCTAATTTGTATGGTTATGAAACTTCTGATCAAGTACTTAATTCAAATATTAAAGAGTTTATTCCTTCTCTGGAGTTAGAATGGGAAAATCAGCAAGAAGGTGTTATTTCAGAAGTAAGGATTTTTCCATTACAGGTGCATTCATATGCATTTTATGCTCTAATCTGTTATTATTAAAAATAAATTAAATTTTGAATAACTTGTAATAATTTTGTTTGAATTTCATTTCCTTATAATTTTGGCAGTTTAAAAAATAATTTAAGTTTGTCAAAATAATTCTATACAAACCAAGTTGCTCTTTTTTTTTAATTCGAAAAACATGTGCAAAATTATTGAATAAATTTGTTTACAATGTATATTTACATAAAAAATATTAGATTTCTTTCATAGCACTGAACTCTTTATAATGGCATGAGCTAGAAAAGTACATTATGAAAAAATATCAATTAAAGCAATTATTCATTTAAATATTTTACTATAAACTAGTTAAAGACAGTTACTTTTGAGTTGTATTTTTTATTTTAGAAAATTCAAATCACTCTCTTTAAGTCATGCATCAAAACTCTATGTAAACAACAAATTGAGTAATAAAAACTTTTCATAAATGTAATAAGAGCTTGCTCAGATTGTTCATGTAAATTAATAATTTTATGAAAGATACATTAATTCTGCTTTGGCAAAATTTTAATGCTTAGAAAAATATTGTCAAACTACGCTGTGGTGAAACCGTCTGCAGACCCTGTAATATGTTCACTATAAATAATGGTTCATAATATCCAAAATTTAAAAAAAATATTTTTTAGTGTATGGTAGTTGAATTATTGAAAATAGTAATTGTGATTTTTACATAATTTGTTTATAAAATTATTAACAAGCTAAATAGATAATAAAACAAAAATTAAGGAGAAAAATACTAAGATAAAAATTGGTCAGGATTTTACATTTTATGAAAAGTAGAATTCATCAATTTTCTTATTTACAATATGCGAAAAATTCAAGATTTTCAGATCCACATTTTTTGTAGAAAAAAACATAGTCAGTATATTTTCTGCTCATTTTACTTCAGATATAGATGATGCTTGCACAGTGCCGATTGATTGGTTTTATTTTCAATTTCTTTGATAATTTTAACTTTGTCCTCTATCAAAAAAATGCTTTCCACTTTGCAGAATTCTCCATTTTCACAGCTTTTGAAATAAAAGTCTTGTCTCAAATCGATAATGTAAGAATATGTAGAGAGCAGCTGTAAAACGAATTACATTGTTTCCCCTCTTGATTGCTAAAGGGTGATTTGTGAAGAAAGTGTAGAGAACAGAGTGATTCAAACATACACTTTGTAAAGTGTGGAGGAAAGAGTGATTCGTAGAAATACGAAAATTCCAAAAATTCAGCAGGGGACCAGGTTAACTAGTTTTAGAGCAAGCTTAGGGAAAGGGAAGAAGAGAGGCTTGTTTCTATATCAGGGAGTATGAGAAAAATCTGCTACTTAAGGATAGGTTCAACAATATGGATAAAACTGATAAGCATAGAGAAGTGAAATATGACACACTGTAAAGGAATGCTGTCATTTGCAGTCATCATTGTGTAAATTAACTTGGTATATAAGTAAAATGGTATGGATTTCTACAAAAGCTGATTTTCTAAATGATAAAATAAATTTAAAAAACTTAACACAGAAAGGAGCTTATGAAGGCTATATTAGAATGTAAACCATTAATTTTTATGGATTAATATTGCCCAATGATCATTGATATTGCATTTTAAAAATATTGAAAATAAGCTTCGAAGTTCTATATTCAGTATAAGAGAGTTACAGAAACAACTTTTGAAATCCTCTTTTGTTCAATTTTGAATTTCTCAGTGTCTTAAATTTTCTTGAAACTCTTTAAACAGTTTTGTAAACAAAAAACGAGCAAGGGATTTACCCAATGAACACGGTAAAGGATTCATCTCCTCAACCTCTGGGAAAAAAATTTAAAGATGAAAGTCATTAAAAGAACTCCAATGTCAAGATAAGCATTCCAAATGAGAAAATTAAAAGTGGTTTTAGAAATTTCAACTTCCAAGTAGAGAATTACATTATAACAAGCGAGGGGTTACTTTGGGATGGAATAAAAAATGTGTATAAGGTTGGAGAAATCGCAAAATTTGTCGAAAGAACAAGGTCATCAAGAAAACTCTTTCATCAGAGTTAAAGAGCATTCTGAATGAGTACTTTTAAAGTTGTTTCTTAAACTTCCAAGTATAGGATAACATTCTACTCTACCAAGTGAGATATTACTTTGAATACTGTAAATTTAAAAAGAATTTTGTATTTCAAAAGTATTTTTAAGAAGGAAAAATCACAAGAATAGCTGAAACTAATTTATATTAATATGATAATAGGATTTCAAAAACAAAATGTGTTCTTCTAATTTCATTTTCCCATTTTCTGTGAAAATTTTATAATTCTGCATAAAAGATTTTTGTACTAAAAAATAATGACTGGAAATATTTTTTTATGTAAAAATGAACAATTTATTATTGAACATTTTAATCACATGTATAAATGTTTTAATGCTTAAAATTAAAAGTATGTTTTTTTTTTTTCAAAAAAAAATATCTTTTTTGTCATAATTTTTATTTTGAGCAGTTATACTTATCCGTATTTTATTATAGCCTCTATTTTATAGATTATAGCTTGTTTTGAGTTATATGAATTTGTATGTTCTAAATAAATTGCTGCCAAGATCTTTATCAATGAGAACATATATGCCTAGGCATTTTTTTAGGCAATTATTGTTGGCAAGGGATTTCATTTAAACTTTTTTAATGGCCTCCTTTTATCAACAAAATGTAATGATTCAGTTCTCATCTTTAAATTTTCTGGCAACATATTTTTACCAAATGCCCGTAACCTATTTTTTTTTTCTTTTTTCCTGTGAGTAAACTTACCTAATAGAATATTCAAAGTGAATGTGAGCCCTTTTCTTAAAAATTAATTATTAATTTTTCCTTCATATTTTTATTTTGTGTGGGGTAAAACATTATGGTCTTTTTTTATTTTGTTTTAAACAAAGTAAACTGTCTTCAATATGCAAACCAATACAATAAGAAACTCTTTTTTTTCTTAAGAATTAGATTAACTCCGGCAATGAAAGAAAATTATGAAGAAAAAAAATTATAATATACTTAAAAGGGCAAAAAACAAACTAGATTAGCAGCAAGAATGTTGACCGAAATTAAATTATATGTGAAATTGGTTTAGGCTTACCTTCTAGTTAAGAGTTTAAAATTTCTAGAAAATAATATATTTTAATATTATTGTTTTAAATCTCCATTCAAAAAGCTATGCTACATAATCTCCATAAAACTGATGCAGTAAAGAAACCTAAGATACAAAAGCCCATAAGTATAAGTATAGATCTCATGTATTGTGAAATTAAAACAATATTAATTTACTGTTGTAATGTATCAGTTTTCTAATTACACTTTTCCTTTTAGAGTTGCCTTAAAATTTGTACTACAGGCAAAACGAAGGACAACTTTAAATTTCCACTCAACATTAATATAAAGCATTGCTCAGTAGACGAAAGCCTCGAATCCTTCTCAGGTACTTCATAAATTTTAATTATGGGTTCTTATTTTATCTTTTGCTATTCATTTTTTAATGATTTATTTATTTTTTGTACAAAAGATATTATTAGAGATTCTGAAATTTTTTTAATATGCAGCGTACTTTTTTTAAAGTTTTTATTCCCTTTTTCTTACTCTTTGTAGGTGATCAGCTTAGATCTGAATTACCAGCTTATGAAGGAACTGTTTCAGTTTTCAGCACTATTAGTGGAATGATCACTATTTTACCCAATGGATCTATTCACAGTTGTAATACAAATTTTTCTATGATGTTGTTTGGATACGCTCAAAGCGAACTTGTTGGAGAGGTAAAATATGCATATTTGTTTTAGATATTTTTATTTGTTAAAAAGTTTTAGATCGATGCAATAAGTTTTAAATTTGTAATAATATTTAGATAAATTGAATATTATTATACAAATTTTTCTATGATGTTGTTAGGATACTCTCAAATCGAACTTGTTGGAAAGGTAAAATATTCATATTTGTTTTAGATATTTTTATTTGTTAANCGCCCTTCAGAGAATTAAAAATACAAAATTATCTTCATCGAAGCCGATGCTTTACATCCGGCGTCCAATGGCAGACTACTATTTCATATTGTTTTACAATACATGGCTTTAGTCCTCTGGTGGGAAAGACTTTAAAGCAAAACTTACAACAGTTACTTTTCTCAACAACTGAAATTTACAATAATGTGATTAAACAAAATATGTGAACTGTTTGCAATTTCAAATTAATATTGAAATGTACAGGTTTAGAATTTTCTACAGTGAAAAGTTTTCGGAACTTCAGTATTCAGAAAAGTATACAAAAGCTAGACGTTAAGAACGTATCCAATGAGCGAGCATTGGATTGCGAAGCCATCCGAAATGAACTGCGAGAGCAGTTCCGGGGGATGGCTAGCGCCAGTGAACAGGGGGCGAAGTCTCCTAGTATTATTTAAATTAAATTAAATATTATGCAACTTTTTCTATGATGTTGTTTGGATACTATCAAAGCAAACTTGTTGGAGAGGTAAATTATGCATATTTGTTTTAGATCTTTGTTAAAAAGTTTTAGATCGATGAAATAAGTTTTAAATTTGTAATAATATTTAGATAAATTAAATAATATTTACTTGTCATTTAAAGTGGAAAAGCGCAGTTATACCCAACAGCTTAATAATAAATCGATAAAAATTTATTGCTTATACATATAATTCTTAAATTTTTGACTTTTTGTTAATTTAGGATATTTCTGTGTTGATACCTACATTCTATGATGACATTGAATACCTGGATACAAATTCTGTTGCTCTTCCTCCTTTTGATGATGATGATGACTCAAATGCTAAATGCTGTAATTCTGACGGACGCACCACTGCTGACTCATTTGTTCCAGATCCTCCCAGGTTAACACTAGATTTATTAGTGCTAGTTTACATATTATTTACACTATAGAGATTGCTTATAAATAATTCGAACCTTTTAATCCGAAAACTGATATAATCATTTATTAAAGTAAAAGTATAATTGCTTGTTAGTAAATTAAAGTGATCCTGCAATATAGGGTTGGCCTGATCTAAATCATGTTAAAAATAACGATTTAAAGCACTTTTTTTTAAATTGTAATTTTGGATTTAAATCAACTGTGACTTTTATTTACTTATATTTTTTGAGAAAATCATCGATTTATACCAATTTTTAAAAAAAAATCATTAAGTATATTTATACAAATATATTTTTTAGGGTGTAATTCGTGTTAAAGTCTGATTTTATTGATAATGGAGGTTTTAACAAAAATAAATAATAATAATAATCAAAGTGTAAATTATTATTTTTCAAAATAGACTAATAAATAATTAGAGACTGAAAGTGGATCAGAGGTTAAACTTTTAAATTATAATTCCATTAGCTATGTGTAAAAGAATTTGCTAGAAATAAACAATTTTGAGTTATATCCATTTAGTTTTATGTTCATTTGAATACTTTAAATACTTTTAAAATATATTAAGTATGTAGTTAGTCTTTAACAATTTTAAAGAAGGATTTGTTCTGCCCAGTTCTGTTTTCTTTGATGTATTCTTATCTAAACTAATTTATTGTTCATTGAATATCTAACTGACAAATTATCTCCCCGTCTATAAAAATTTTTAAACTTAAATAAAATTATTTTCTTAATTATCTGTTATAATTGCTGTAATCTAATTATTTTTAATCATTTTGTTATAATTTTAAGAATTTTTGTAATAATCTGTTAAAAATAAGTCTGCTTCCTCTTAATTACCATGAGTTATAAAATTTTGTTGTTTGCAGCAAATATTTAAAAAAAAAAAAGAACACATCAGTGTTACTTTTTATAGAATAAAGCATGTAAAACATCTTGAAATTGTGCTAATTTGAATTTTGTTAATGTTACATATATTATTGTACTTTTAATTTATTTCTTATAACTAGTTTGGAAAGGTGGTTCCTTACTTTTTCTTTTGTTCTAATATATTTCAAAAATTTTTTAGTATTATCTTCTGTGTATTTTAATTACAGCAATAATTTTTTATACAATTTATTAAGAACTATAATTTATAATCATTATATTTTGTTGTTTAAAATAATTTTTTTTACTCATTTCTTCACTAGGCCTATTAATCCTTTAGGGAGACCTCTTAATGATGAAGATATAGACCTTGCGTTTAGCCCACTATCAAGAAACAGTTTATCTTCAGGACATTCCTTAAACTTTGAAGACTTCCAAGACAGTGATAATATAAAACTGCCTGTGGGTTCATCAAATTTATCATCTACTGATCATTCTTCAAATAATGAAGACTCTCCAGATAAAAACTTCAAACAATCCTCCCTTCATTCTACATTTGAGGATAGCGCTAACTGTGATATGGTTAAAAATGAAGAGCAATCTACATCATCTCATGGCAATAGTTCAAGGCAAATGTCTTGCAGCGAATCTCAAGACACTATTCACTCTGGCACAAATAGTTTTGCAGAATCTGATATAAATGCTAATGTTTTAGAATTTTCAGATGGTAAGGATAGTCCGGACTGTTCGATAGTGCTGACAAAGGCTGTTTGCAGTGATAGAGAGGAAGAAGGTGATAGTTTTGATAGTGAATCTGATGATTCAAAAAGCGGACACTCTGAGAGTGAGAGTGAATCATATGACAGCGAGGATGATGTATGTTCAGAAAGTGAATTGAGAAAAGATGTTTCTTTTGATGATAAAAAAATACATTCGCCTTTTCCCTGTGACTGCAAATATGAGAATACACATGCTTTGGAAAAGCATTCTTCCGATTGTGTTAATTCTAGAGCATTCAGCATGAAAGTTTCGACTCCAATACATAACAGTCAAAACTCTAAATCTTCACATGATCTCTCTAACCAAAGTATTCCAGATGGTGTGTATATAGGCATTGGCAGGCATAAGGAAGGCACAGATTTAGGTAATGTTTTATGTTGTTGAAAATAAATTAGACTTTGTAAACTGCTAAATGACATTATCCGTTTAAGGAAACAAGTTAAGCTTTTTTTTTAATTTAATGATTTTTTAAATCTATTTTCATAATCTTATTTGATTAAAAATGATAATTTTTCATTAACTGATTTAAATAACTTCAGCCTGATTTTTAACTAACGTTTTTTCTTACTTTCATTGTTAGTAAAACATTTTTTTTCATTTGATTTAATCCAAATTGGATTACTACATAATTTTATCACAATATTTGAAATAATTAGTTTGGGTTAGTATATGCCAAATCTGAAAACAAACTTAGAAATAGTTCAAATTAAATATCTCATTTTTTGCAATAAGTTATCTTTGTATTTTCTAAATATTTTATAACCAATTACTTCGTAAAATAAGTTTGAAAGACACCAAAATGACTTAGGCATGGAGTTGGTGAAAATGAGGGACGAAATAATATGTATGTACCTTATGTTGCAAAAAAACACTCATACTACAGTTCTTATCACAAAAATATTTTTTTATTAAAAGTCGAACATAACAGGTATATGTTATTTTGTTTCAATATGCTGATATTAATAATATTGCTGAATAAAATTTTGTGGTAAGCTTTATACCAAACAAAAATAAGTAACAGATCCTGTACTACATTGGGTTCGTTAAAGTGGTTGACCATTTTGAAAAGAAAATAAACTAATATTTAAACAATTTCTGAAAGAAGCGAACTCTAAGGCTAAAACTGGGAAACAGCTTCTGGAATGGGAATGTTGCATTTTGGTACCATCTCGATTGCAGTTGGCACCATAAAGAGCTTAACTCTATTTTATTACTTTTAATTAATAAAACTTACCATAATTTTTTTTATACACACTTTTTTTAATCATTTAATTAACTTCATTTCATGTGTCTACTCACTTTTTCTTATTATTCAATTGTTGTATGTTCTTTTAGCTATTGAATATTGTGTAAAAAAAGTTATTTTGGACACTGGGAAATTCTTATACTGTATATGGGTGTCTCGTGATCCTGAAGAAATCAAGGAAGGTTCTCCAGTTAATAAAACTAACAGCAGCCATTTTGAATCCTCAGGAACTTCACAATCTGGTACTGAGGTTAGCTTACATTTGTTATTTTTCTTGAATGTATTTACTCAATTGAATGTTATTCTAAGTTAAGGTTCAGTTCATTATCAACTTTTTTCCAAATGTTCACAAACATTTTGAATTATTTCTAAACCAAACGTTTTACTTATAATAAAAGATATTTTAGTGAAATATTAATTAGTCAATATTTCACTAAATAGTGTAAAGTGAATAACTTTACAGCATTAAGGATTACTTTCATAAAAAATTCTTATGATTTCAATAATTTCAGAGTTCTCTATCATTGAAGAATTATTTGATCTCAGTACCTGTTGGAACCAATAAATTTTCTTTATATTTATTTATAAAAAACGTTGGTGAGCTTAAACATGAAGTCAATTGAGTATGAATTTTGTTGTTTATGTAGCTGTTTAAAAAAATATAACCACAAACTTAATTGATTCTGTTACAATTTTTTTTTTTAATTTTTGCATTTTAATTCGGAAAAAAAAATACTTTTAATTTGTGTATAGGTATTTTCTTAATGGCAAAATTTGACAACTTGTTAAAACTGATAAAGCTTCCTTGTTTTATTTTTAATTTTTTCTCCAAATGTGATTTTCTTCACTGTAATTATATAAAAATTGCATTCCAGTTTTTACACAAACTGCTAGTGGTTCAGTTCTTAATTTATTTTTCTAAAACTATTATGTTGGTTCATTATGGATTGTATGTTATAAATGTCACTTGGAAATACCTTAAAGTGGGTACACACTTGTTTTAGCTAATAATTTAGTTATGTTTAATTAACTATGTTTAAATGTGAATAAGTATTTTCCCCCCATTTTCTTTCACAAATATATTTATATTTTTTTAAGAATTTACTCATAATGAGTGAAAAAAATTACAACTACAGTTCTATGATTAGAAAACAAAATTTCAACAGTGTGAAATCACTCTGCAGAAGAAAAAAAAAACTCTCTGCTGTAAAGTTATTCACTTTTAGACAGGAATAAAAATTCTTTCTTAAATATCTTGAAAAGTAATAACACTTAACTACGATAACGAAAATTATTTTTTTAAATCACCGAAAACATTTCAAAGCTGAAAAAAATATGTAAGATCACTATTAGGAAAAATTTATTTTGAATAATTTAAAAAAAGTTGACTGAGGATTTTAGAATAAATTGTCCTAATGATAGTTGAACAGTTTATCGCTAATATTTTTTAATAAATATTTTTCTTACAAAGTTTAGTTACTTTTTGATTAGCCAAGCACAAGTGATAAATCACCAAAAATTAAAAAACTTCATCTATTATTTTTATGTTGTCTATTTTTCAACACCTAAAAATAATAAAAAAAGTTTTATTTTTTTCTGCTTGACTAACAGGAAAAAAAGTTTCAAATTTTAATAGGGATATGTTTTAATTTTCCTTCAAAATTAGCGCAAACTTTAGGGGAAACGCAATTAACTAAATTTCTAATTATAATTTTTAATAGACAAAATTATTGCCTGCCCTAATTTTCTTCAAAGATGCAGCGATTGTTGCAATGAACTGTTTTAAAGCAAATTAAGATTGCAGAGATAGCACTAAAATTATTCACTAACTTCGAATACCCATATCACATTATTGCTTCAAGGTTTTCACACAGTATTTTCATCCTTGTCTTGCATATTTTGTAGCTTTTTGTAATGCTTTGTTTAAATAAATTAAATAGAATCTAAATGTTTAAGCCATATATAATTTTCTAATGAGTTTCAAATTGCACAGGAAAGTGGATCATCCGTCAATAGCTCTATGCTACTTGAGAAAGATTACATTGCTGGCCCTTTTTCTGAACATTATACAGTGGTACAGCATTTAGGAAAAGGTGCTTTTGGATGTATCAAAAAAGCTTACAGAAAGATTGATGGGCTTTTGGTAGGTCATTTTTATGTTGCCTATATATGTTACGTTTATACAGTACAGAACCCGTTATCCGGAAATCAGAAAACCGGAAAACCAAAAAACCGGAACGAAATTCGATACATTTTCCCGCCATTTTTTAAACAAAATTTTTTTTTCCTTATAAGATTTTAGGATTTTTCTTTCTTTTTTGAAAGATGTTCACCTTACTGTGACGCTTATCGTCACTTAATTCAGAATCACAATAAAACATTTAAAATAGATTTATCGTAAATTGCAAAATAATTGATTAGATTTAAAATACTGTGGAAACTTCCATTAGTACATAGAACTTAAGCAAATACAAATAAACTCTCTTGATTAAAGTTAAGAAATACGTGTCGGAAAGGGTTAATCAGAAGTCTATAGTCCAAGTTTGATCTCTTGTGTGACCTTTCCAGAATTTAGCAATAGTTTTATCTTGCAAAAAGTTTAGTATAAAAGATCAACAAAAACAGTAGCAGAAGAAGTAGAGAGAGTAGAACCGAGTCATTTTGAGGTTCACCAACTTCCAATATGAACATCAGTATGGGTAAGTTCTCTCCATGCCAATTAGTTTATTTGTTACCAATCAAAGCCTTTTAATTAATTTAATTTGTTTTTTAAATTTGTATTTGATTAGAGCATTGTTAATTTAAGTATTTTAAATAGTTGAGGTATGTAAATTAATTCGACAATATATGCATAAAATAAACGATCACTGGTTATAATTAATAGTAGTAGTTTTGTGTCTGTAAACCACCGTAACATTACCATCATTTTGGAAATAATCATTAGTGTATTACTTCATCGTTTTTTCTTCTTTTTAAGATTATTTCCCCCCAAAAAAATTTTTTTAGTTGGGTTTAACAATAAAAAAACGGCTTTTTGTAGCGATTCAGAAAACCGGAAAAATCAGTTATCCGGAATAGGGATGGTCCCGATCGTTCCGGATAATCGGTTCCCTACTGTAGTTTTTTTATATTTAATTTATATTTTTTTTTAAATTTTTTAATTTTCAAGTTCCTTAAAAATATTTTCAGAAATAAGTAAATGATATGTTTGTGTTAATATAAATAAAATTAATTAAATAATTAATAAATTTTTTACGACTTTTAAATTTTTAACAATTGTTGCTAAATTAAACTTATTGTGTTAAATTTTTTAGTATGTTATACTCTTTCAAAGTTTGTTTTTCTGTGCCTGATTATGTAACTTATAATATTGGCTGCACTAATTAGTTAGCATATTTGGGGTCACTCCCATGAACTATTAGGATTATTATTTTTATAACTATTAGGGTGATCATTAGATCAAAAGTAATTCAGTTTGTTCCTTTTTTTGTGCACAGTATGCTCGTACAATAGGTAGGGAATATAGAGAAGAAGCTAGACTAATTATAAAAAAGGAATCGTAGAAAAACTACTGCATTTAATGAAGGTTTTGAAATGAAAGAGGTTAAGATATTGAAGGTTTTGCTGTATTAAACTTTTGATAAAGCTATTTTTTAATAAATATTTTTAGGTTATTGCAAAGTTCATAAGAAAATCTGAAGTGTACAAGGATGCATGGGTTTTTGATAATAAACTGAATAAAAGAGTTCCCCTGGAAATAAGTCTTCTTACAACTATTGAGCACCCAAATATTGTAAAAGTAAGTTAAAATTATTTATCTTTCTATCTTGACATTGTCATTGCTTTTTTATGAATATTATATTGTTTAAATAAATTTTATTTTTGTAGCATTACTTTTATAGTTTTGGCTCTGTTTGAATAAATACTATTTTTTATTAGCCTATTATTCAAATATAGTTAAATCTAAATAATAATCTCAAATAGCTTAAAAAGAAAAATTTGATGAACTAACTGAAGATTTAGCAAAACACAATAACCTCATCTATTAAATACGTGAGTGTGCATCTCAGTCAACAAAAGATCTTTTCTATTGCCTCTCTAGACCAGAATTTATTTCTTAATCTGAGAAAATCAATCTAATAATCAATGGAGCATTTCACATTTGATGTAGTTTGTATAGAAATTTCTTTTTAACTCTCTTGTTGAATAATAAGGGATTGAAACTTTTTTTGCAGAAAAAATAACTGGTGAAATGACTTATTTCCAAATTCTCAATGAATTAAAGGGAATAATATTTGTTCTGATTGGTTTTATTTTTAATATCTATTTATCTGTTTATGGGTTATAATCTTTTAAAAAATTGAATAAAGAAACAAAATGAAATAACTGCATCAAACAAATAATTGACATGTGTCATAAATATTCTTTATCTGTAACTTTAATTATTTAAGGCTATAAATATGCACGTTACATTTCATGACTTTGTTACTATTTTTGGGTATAGCAAGGGGAAAAATGAGTTTGTAAGATAAAGTAGATAACTCTCTTGCTCAAATTTAGCCATATAACTTCTTTTAAGTGTGCCAAATGTGTTTTTTTTCTTTTTCAAATGCATAATTTGACTCTAAATAAGCTATTGAATGAAGCACCTAAATAAAAAATATATGAATAATTAGCCTGTAAATCAACTCATGTTCTATTTAAAGCCTTTGTAATAAAAGTGTTATGCACTATCAAGAATAGTTTATATTATCAGTGGTTATCCATTATCATATTAATATTGTCTTGATTTTTCGCACTTTGTCCTGATATCCCTAATTTAAAAGAACCTCTGGGATTTTTTTGAAAAAATTACTTTTAGTAGAAAAGAAATTTGAAAGGGAAAAAAGAACTCGTTTTTTTTATTTATTTAAAAAGAGAAATCCAAATCTTGTATCAAATAAAAAAAAGGGTTTTTTGGAGAAACAGAAACCCTTTTTTTTTTCACAGAACAAACTATTGCTGTATCAGTAAGGGAATAAAAAATTTCGTTTTAAACTCAGCGCTTGTGATAGGTTTGTTTTCTATTTTCGTCATTTTGTGCCTCTTTTCATCATAAGTCAGTCAGCACATACCCCAAGATCATGCCCATCACAAGTCATGTTTTTCATGCATAGGTAACTGAGGAAGAGCTAATTTTTTAAAAAAAAATTAATCAAACTGTGCCCTTGTACTCCAAAATATGCCTGATGTATAAGTTAAATACTGAAATTTTGGTCATGTTATGGTTCCTAACAAAGCATGATTTAGGACCTCAGTGGTCAGCTCTAAATCTGGCTCTGATTGGGGTTGAAGGGATAAGGCATGTGAGGTGGCGTTATGATAAATCAGGTACTGACTCCTATTCTAGAAAAAATTTTATTTATTGTTTTGTTAGCTTATTGCCTGTTATAAGTTAACTATTATTTTGTAGAATGATCTGTTGCTAACTATTAAAGTTGTTTTAAGAGAGTCAACATTGTGTTTTTTTAAGGGCATTTTCTTACATTATTTTAATAGAGACAAGCTTTATTTTTTAAAAAATGTTTCTAAGAGAAGTAGCTTTAATATTGTACTATTAATTTTAATGTACGAATGCTTTTATTCTATATGTTCTATTTCTAATTATATAGGTTGTTGATGTTTTTGAAAATGACCAGTGCTTTCATATGATTATGGAGAAACATGGTAGTGGGATGGATTTATTTGAATTTATTGAACGTAATCCAAAAATGGATGAAGCACTGGCAAGTTACATATTTAGACAGGTATGATTCTTAATTATTTATGTGTTATTATTTATTTGTTTAAATTTTTATATTATAAACTAAGTTCTGTTACATCTCACTAAAAGTGATGAAGGTATTATGTAACATTTGTGTGGTCCCTTGAAACTGTGAGTGCTGTTTTTTTTAAAAACTGATCTTGTAGAAAAGTGACTTCCAGATTAAAAAAATGCATAATTAAAAATTGTTGATTAAAATCTTGAATTCCTCTTAAGAAAGGTAGAGGTTTCCTCTACCAAAAACCCATCTGGTTTGATTCAGAAAGTTGAAAGTAAATTTGATTCAGAAAGTCGAAAGTCAATTTAATTCAGTAAGAAGCTAATTCATGAAGATAGTTCAGGATGACTACTCTGCCTATTCTGATGTCTATAGGTTAAAATAAATAGTCACCACCAGCCATAGGGCAACTAAAAGACAATAAAGGACAACTAAAACATTTGTCTACCAGTCGCCACATTTGCTGTGGAAAAAGTTATCCATTTATTATTATTATTAATTAACAAATATGGAATTATTATGAATGTTCTATAACATTCTGAAATTTACTTTATTCCACACTTGTTTCTTATAATTTTTCCTTCCTTTTAGAAATTAACCATGTAATATTTACCACATTTTAAAAATTGCCATACATTATAAATATAAACAGTTTTTTTTTATAATGTATGTAATCTTTAAATGTTTCATATTTTGGAAAAAAGTGGCCTCTGTGGAAAATGCTACAACTAGCCACTGATCAAGTTGCAAAATATCTTAAATTTGCCTTTCTGGACCTGGACACTTATCCTGGATTCTCAGTCTATTATTAGGCATTAAAACTGTTTCTTATGATGAATCATATCGCATAAAAACTTCTCTGAACATAAAAGCTGAAAAGGCAAAAATAAGTTTTTAAAATTTATTTTATACCGTAGACAAGTCAAAGAGCATTTTTTGAACACTAAGAGGATATGCGCCCATCCAACATTTAAATCATTTATAATTTTAATTATAAAAAAATTTTGTAAAAAATTCTGTAGACTTTAAAATGTTGTTTCATCTTAAATGAATAATTAATATTTATATCTGATCTAGATGGTGTCTGCTGTCAGCTACTTACATGATCTAAACATTTTGCATAGAGATATAAAGGATGAAAATGCAATTATTGATGAAAAATTCAATGTCAAACTTATTGACTTTGGTTCAGCAGCATTTATGGGAGATGATCTATTCAGTGTATTTTGCGGTACAACTGAATATTGTAGTCCTGAGGTCTTGAAGGGAGAAAAGTAAGTAATTATTTTATCATCTGAATTTCCTCTTTGCAGTTAAATAATTTTGCACTATTATAAAATTAGAATTTTAATACCTTTTCTTTTTGAAACAAATTTTTTACAACATATGTATAAACTCACTTCTGTGCCCTTGTGTTTGGAGTCTGAAAATTTTCACCACTTCCCAATTTGCTAGAGAACTCAAATCTTTACAAGAGCTCTGTGTCTAATGGCAATTCAAGCTTCAATAATCTCCTGACAGTTATGTGCAGCATTTATCATTATTTACTGGCCCTAATAGAATTCATCATCAGTCAAAATTCTAACTACTTTCCAATTAATTAGAATGCCTGAAGACAAAAATTTTAGTCATTATCTGACACATAAAAGGAGAACTTATTAATTGTCAAATTAAATTTATTATCAGTTTAAATTTCAAATACGTTTTGACATAATAGTTCAATAAACACAAAACCATAAAGAAGAAAATCATCAAATTAAAAAAGAAAGGAAAAACCAAATACCTTGTTTTTAATAAGTTTTTAGGGAGGAAAATAAATTTATTTTTGTTGCACCTAAAACTAAAAACGTAGGATGTATCACTTTTGTTAGAAAATCCTATCACAACTGAAAATCCCTTCCTATGTCTTTCAAAAGTGATGCCTCTTCGTGTTTGCATATTTTTTTCTCAATACTAACAAAAATGAAATTTATTTTCTCTGTTTTAGTCTATTTGAAACCCACAGAATTTTAAAACTTTATTTTATTACATTGTGTTTATAGTTTTACATAAAACTTATGTTGTATTATAATAATACTTTTATTTGTTCCAGGTATCGTGGTCCTGAGTTAGAAATGTTTTCACTGGGTGTCACACTTTTTACCTTAGTTCTTGGACAAAATCCATTTGTTGGTGCGGATGAAATTTTAAAAGGAGAATACACTGTTGACCGTGAAATCTCTGAAAGTAATGAATATTTTTATCTTGAGTTACATTTTATTCTATGATGGTAGAATAAAATTAGGCTTAAAAAAGTTAGATTTTGAAAGTTAAGCTTTACAAGGTTTTTAAAGTTTTTTTTCCGCTTGAAAGGTGCCTTAGTACCTTAAAATCATGTACTCAAGTTTGAGAAACAAGTATACCATTTTAGCACCAATATTTCCCGTAGAATGCATTTTCTACGCAAAAGTTTCGTTTTCGCCCATTTGGCATGGTGCCAAATTTCACTGAACCGTAGCATGCCATTAAACTTTTAATTGGAAAGGGGTATTTGGTTGCTAGATTCCTCCATAACTGATAGAATTGTGGGTGGATTTCTGATTGTTTATTCTTGTTTAAGAAGTGTATTGGAATAGTGTTTCATAACTTCTTTCAATTCATTAATGTTTTTTAATGCAAATTTCTTTGATCCTCTATCACAGAGGCTTAATAAATTAACTTAATTAAATTTATTTTTAAGAACTCACAGGAGGCATGGGTGTTGTTGTTCCATATATAACGCAATACTATAATATCCTGTGTTTGAACCACCATCCAGGGTTTAGTATTAGGGCCCATTTTTTCTGTAGCAACCCTGTTATATTATCAAGATTTCTTTGATATTGGAAAGCAGAACATGTAGTTATTGCGTATCTTCCATCTAGATGCTGAGTTTGTTTATTATGCCTAAAATGAAATTAATGGTTTTTGTAAATAATGTATTTTCATTATTAGGTTTATCTGGTTTAATAAAACACTTGTTGGAACCTGATCCAAAGAAAAGGTGCACTTTGTCTGTACTTGAGAATCACCCTTGGATTAATCAACCCATATTAATTGCAGATTACAAATTTTCTGAAGTTGTTACTGCTAGTGAGTAAATTAACATTTCTTAAATAACATTAAATTGTATGTTTTCTCTTTCTTATTATTTAATTTTAAAAATAGCCTTTGGAAAAAAGTTAATAAAACTCATTAATAGAAGGTTTGCTTTGAATCTAAAGTTTACAAAAAATAAATTAAATTCTGTGTTTTTTTTTTCTCATCTAAATAAAAATTTAAAATTGTTGATTTGCTTTGTGATAGCTATACATCATAAAGTATTTTATAATACTTTGGTATGTTGGAAAAAATTTATAATAAATTTAATCTTTTTTTAAATAAACTTATTACACTTTATTATATTGTTAAATTTTTTTCTTTGACAAATACAATTTTCCATTTTAAGAAATAGTTTAAAACAGTGTAAATATTACAGTCTGTTTTTTTTTCTTCTTCAAAACTTATAAAAGGAGCCTCCAGAGGAGAACTTGAATTATTTGGAAATAATGCATTTTTTCAGACAAAACTTAGATAAAACATGCAAACTTTGAAAATAATGAATCTTTATATTGGCATTAATGTAAGTAGCTGATGACTTTCAAAGTGAATAATTTATTGTTCTTGAAATTAACAATTTTCTAATAACTACGCTTCATCTATAAATTAATTATAATTATCTATAAAACTATGTCCTTTGTATAAACTTTTAATTTATATTTATAATTATTTATTGCAATAATATATCTATTAGTTAATCTTTGCCTAGTGAAAATGAAAAAATACAAATATAAAAAACTTTTTCGCCCTGAAGAAATCTCCATCTCTTATCCAGATGATTGAGAAACAAAACACTAACAGATATACAAACAATAGAAGTTGAAACTCGATGGATCCTTGGTATCATGAAATAATCTGAATTCCCTACACATTTTTTATGTTGCTAATGGAGAAAAAAGACCTTTTTAGTCCAATACATACCCAGTTGAATATTTTTGAGAAATATGTAGTCCAAAACATAAAAGATATCACAAAAATATTTTGTGACTAATTTTGATTTTTTTTACACTCCTAGGTGAAGATGAGTTGTATCCTGTCAAGTATATAACCTTCTCTGAAAGTGAAAATGATTACGATGAAAGCAATTCTATTGATTCAGATCTCTCAAATTTAATGAAAGGAGCAAGTATTAAAATGAATGATCTATCGAATTCTTTGAGTGAAAGTGGGGACAGTTTTTCATGAACTTGGATCGTCTATTTATTATTGTAGATATGCTCTAACACTCACTCTACTTGGCTTTTCCCAATTGGGCTCTAGTTTGCTTTACAATTGATAAGTAGATGTTTATAATATTCTAGAAAGTTTACACAGTTTTCTTAAAACTCTAAAAAAGACATAATTGAATTGTCACTAAGTGCCAAAATATATGCCTTATCAAATGTGTAGCAATATATATATATTTTTCTGTTCCAATCACTAAAAAGGTTAGAAACTACAATTTGTGCCTGTATTAACTTTTTTAGTAATAAATAAAATACACTCGCTAAATCTGTTAATTAACTCTTGACCAAAATAATAATTAGTGTCTTAAACAACTGTACTGCTCAAATGCTATAGCCTTTCAGACGTGTTATTTGTAATTATTTATTTGGATGTTTTCAATAACTATATATTGTTGAGTGTGTATGAAAATGTACCCTGATTGTGTTGCAGATACTGTTACTCTGTAAATACCATTTGTGCTTCCATTTCATTTGAGCTGATTTTATCTTACATCATATCATGAGCAGAGTTATTGTTCCTTCTCTGTAGTATTTATTATTTGTAATATTTCATTATATTTAATGCTAATAAAATATTTTTAGTATGTATGATGGAGTTTTCTATGAATTTTGTTTGAACATATTTAAAGGTGCCTAAATAAATTTTTTAAAGAGTTCAACAGGAAAAATTTCATAAATTTTAAAAATGAAGGAATGCCATGGACATTAGAGCCGAAGCAAAGTATCTCTAGATATTCTTTTGCAGGGTGAATAGCATTTTTAAAAAGTACCTACTTTTGATTTTCATTCTTTAAAAACCCTAAAAGATGTTTTTCTATTGGGTGTCTGTAAAAAGTGCTTGTTTTTCTTTTTTTCAAAAATGATAGTTGTCTTTACCGTGTCAAAAACATGTTTTTCACAATGTTCTGATCGAAGTTTTCACAATTTATTCAAACAGGTTGTTTAGAACAGAACAGCACCGATCATTTTACGAGTTGGATGAATTGCTTGCAGTTTCTCATGCATGTAAACTAAACTATATTCAGTGAGAAGGATTCTTGCTCTTACAAATGCATTGTTGCTATATTTTTTGAGATATTCCAGATTTTAGGCTTCATATCCCACTTTAAGAAATGGAATAAAAAAATCTCGAATTTTTCTGAATAAGGGGACCAATCAAACATTGTCATATGTATTTCCCAATTTTTTAAAGGAAACGTTATTTTTCTGTCTTGTTTTTTCTTTCTGCTGGTGAAGCATCAGTTTTTGTCACAAGCAAGCTGATGTCACTGTGTTCTGTTTACATATCAGTACCAAATCATTCACTAATTAAGCATTTTCATAGGGATCCAGAGCAGTTTAACAATTAGCTTCACAAATTTAAATTTTTTGTCTCCCTTTTATTCATTTTATTTAATAAAGATAGTAATTGAAACTTTTGAACCACGGTTTGTGTGTGCACAAGGAGCTGTTTTCTAACTTTATAAAATATTTCAGAATTTTTTTTATACTATATTTTTTTTACTGGATTTGTAATTAAAAATTTTAGTATTTTTAAAGAAAAAAATTTTTTTTTAATTGCTAAATAAGCATGAATTGAAGATTATTTTTAACAAAAGCAGTAAGAAATGTGATGTGATTCAGATTTGTCAATTCGAAATAATATAATTTATTTTTTATTTGATTAAAAAAATTGAATTTAAAAATTCAATTCAATAATTAGATTTGTTAAATAACATAAATATCAGCACTATATACTTTTACTTCTGGCAGAAATGTTTAATTTAAATAATTATTGTATTTTCATTTCAAAATTTTTATTTACAAGAAATACTGAACCAAATCATAGAGTAAGGTAAATGTGTAATGGACAGAAATACGATGCATAGAGAACTCTTATGCTTGAAGAAGTGGTCTAAACATTTATTTCAACTTATTCATGCCCCTTTCAAAGAACTCTTGTGCCAGGATCTATAACCAGAAAAGTGTAGCATATTGTGACTCTTGCAGTGTATGCTGCCTATGGAGGTGTTTCTTTAAGATGCCAATGAAATGGTAATCTGAAGGGGCTAAATCAGGGCGATAATGTGGATGGTCGAGAATTTCCCGCTTGAACCCCTGGAGTGTGTGTGTATGGTTGTATTAAGGCGTTCGTTATTGTGCTATAATAAAGCGCCCTCCGAAAGTGCCTCCTCACCGTTTTTGCTGCATGCCTGCTTTAAGCTTATCTATCCCCTTCAAGTCCTGCTAGCTGCCTGACTGTGGCGAGGGGGTGTCAATGGGTGCAGTACGTCGGGAGCTCAGCTCCTGGTAGGGCCACCCTAGACGAAAGTTATTCCATTATGCCCAGCTAATACTAGCAGGTGAAACTATGGAGCTAAATCAGTATTCTAGTTCCGGTGTTCCAGATCACTATTGGCCAACGGAAACTGTAACACTTTCCCCTGTATTTAAACTGAATCGATTTTAAGATCGACGAGGTTTTTTCAAAACCTCATCTGTTTTTAGACTTTTTGGACTTATGAATTTGGTCTAATTGGATGGACCTCTTGGGGATTAGATGCAACAACAACACGCTCATCTATAGTTTGACAGTAGACGTCTGCACTAATGTTTATAACTTGTTCGAGAAATTTAACAAGATCAGCATTGAGACAGCAGTGGCCATTGTTTTCTGGGCATATGTTGTTGTCTTGCATTTATTGGCCTGTGGTAACGATGGATGTTTCTGTGTCATGCCCTGAGGTTCGTAATCAGATGTTCATAGGGACACAGGCATTTCATCATCAGCAATGATGCCAAGGAAGGAATTTCCTTTGTCTGTATAATGTGTGAGGGAAATTGCTATCCTCCGTCCAGAGAACGCAAACTTTTGTGAAACCTAGTTGGCCATGAACGATACTGCTCACTGAACCATATGAGATATTCATTGTTGTTGTACAGTCTTACTCGTCTGTCATCATGAATCAAGGCACCAATGATAGCCACATTCGTGTTGGTAAAAGAAGTTGATGGTCTGTCAGCATCTGTTACAGTACTACTACCATTTGCAAACGCGTTTCACCACAAGAACTCTTGTTTCTGCGATGTAACACTCTCTCCGGAGACCTGCACTGATTCACGATGAATGTCGCATAGTTTTGTTCCTTTCGCCCATCCAAAAATTAAATAAACTGTGCACTTCCTCCTTGGTGTACTCTTCAAGTCACTGCACCACTGTGGTGTGCTCCCACTCCCAGTACCAGACAGGTACATGTAGAATGTTGTATCCACCTTCAAACATCTATCACCAGGATGATTATCCGATATAAATGCATTTATTAGAAACACACTTTGGATACACACAAATTCCCCCTTGTGTATTCAAAAGAAAAGTTTTTTTTTTGAATGCTTGAAAAATACATGTTTTTTGTTTTTAAAAAATTGGCTATGGACTCTGTTTTAGATTAGACCATACTTGCTTGTCAAATATTTATCTCTAAACTTCATCTCATTGAAAAGGATTGTTTGTTTTTTACTAGTTTAATAGAAATACATATTGTGTTTTTTTGGAAAAACATGTATTAGCATTGCACATATTTATTACATATCTGGCGTACTACAGGTTGGGAAGCAATTACACTGTAGCTACATTTGACTTATTCTGACCTTTATTGCTATCAATAAGTAAATAAAAAATATAATTCGTAATAATAATGCTAATGTAACTTTAATGAATGAAAAAGAAAATAATATATAATAAAATTTTATATACAAAACACAAACAATTTGTCATAATATTAATAGGTGGGTTTTTTTTTTAATAAATTTTTATATTTATATTCGTTTCAAAAAGAATAAGCGTCTTAAATGTAAGCGATTTCTCCACCCCTTTTCTCTCTCTGCTACCATGTTTTTTTTAAATCTTGGTTCTTTTTTTGCGTCAGTTTATTACATCTAATTACTACGGTAGGAAAAAAGCCAGATGTGGTGGAACCAGGATAATTGAGAGGGGAAAAGTGTAAAAGGGTGAGAAATCAGGCAACCTTGATACGCTGTATAGTGGACACCACTAATGCTCACCCGTACCCAGAAAATAATACATAAAACTTGGTTTTTGCATACAATCCGACTGATTTTGTTTTTGTCTTAGTACTTGTCAACGAAAATTATTATAGAAACTGTATTAAAACAAAAATAATCGCAGAATAAAGAACATATTTTTCTTTTCCCCCGAAAGTAAGAATTACAAAGCTAACACATTTCAGTCATTACCAGTATTCTAACCTTTTTTCCCAGTTTTTTAGTAGCGAATAAGTAATAAAATATTTTCATTACTAATAAATCTATAGATCGTAAAAAAAAAACAATAGCAAGGAAATATTGGTCATGCAGATTTTATTACAATCACTTTATTTATCGATTTATTTTATTAATATCGCAAAATTTTTTTTCAACCAAGCTTTCGAACTTGGAAAATTACATTAATAATATAAAATTTATAAATATTTTCGTGCAAAAGATGATTATTTAAAAACATTGAAGCCACTGAAATTTTTTTTACAAAAACTCATAAAGATTTAATTCCTGTAACGTCAACAAAATTGCAAAATTATATATTATTGTCATTGAAAGTTACAAAATTGAAATTTAGGGGCTACAAATATCTTCAACTTCCGAGAAAAATACTAAGTAGAAGTAGAAGTTTATTTTCATATTTCATAGTTATTACAAGTGCTTTGGTTACAAGCAGGAACAGCTGGAAATCTTTTGAATGAGGGTTGGCAACAACTAAGTTTCTACGTTTGGCGAATCAGCGAATCTTCCGTCAATTGTAAATATTGTGAATAATTTAATTTCTTCTTTTCTTTCTTTCAAAAGTGTTAAAGATTATGCAAAATTTTTTGTTCTATTAGGTTAGAAGGAATTTAATGTATTCCAGTTTAGTTTTATGAAATTGGACTGTATTTCATAACCTTTTATTTTGTAAATGATGGTTTGTACTTGGCGAAGTTTTGCGCCAAATTATCAGTAGCAAGCGCCAAAGCCAAAGTGAAAGTCTTCAGTTGTCTGTTAGCTTATCTAGTTATTTATTTGTGATTTGTGAGTGCATGTTTTTATTTATCGTTTGCTGCCGTTTATCGACTTTACTCATCGGCTTTTGCATGCTTGATTTTTTTTTTGTGCAGGAAAAAAATCATAGCTATATTTTAAAATTTTTATTGATAAACCGAATTAAGAGAAAAACTTTACTAAGCTGAATTTTCACACACTATTTGGAATTTTTACGAAAGAATATGTCAGAAATTCATTTGAAGAATAAGGCGTAAGTCAATTATAAATTTTCTTATACTGTTATCTTTATTATTAAATTTCTAAGTGAAATGTATAATTTTTATTTTAATGAAATACTGGATATATCTCTTATTATTTTGTTTATTTATTTGAAAACTTAATAATTTTGAGTTCAGAAAATAGAAGACAGGCTGTAGAACTCCGAACATTTAACCTCTTATGAGGTACTAATTAGTTAAGATATTACTACTCTGTGCATATATTCACTGGTTTGTTTACATGTCTATTAAATTCTTGAAAAGTTTATAAGATGAATCTAGAGAAGGGATTACATTGCAAAAATTTGTATTGTTAAAATTATTATGATATATGCTATTCTGAGACAAAAACACAAATGAAACTATTTTTTAGTGGTTTTTGGACCTATGGTCCATCTTTAATTTTTAGTACTGGACTTATTTTAAAGTTCTTTTGAGAAGGAAAAAAAACCCCACATTTTTATGTACTTTAAAACATGAATCAAAGCCTTGATTTTAAATTATATTAGTGATACATCAAGATGAAGTGAGCACCATTATATTTAATAATAGACAAATATTTAAAAAATTATTAATCTTTTTTTAAAGAAATTGCTACATTAGCTGGATATTTCCACCTAGATGAAAAATTGTTCAAATCAATGAATAATTTTAATGCATTTACAAACTTTTTAATAACTCTGATGTTGAGAGACTTTTAATGAATTCATTTCAAAAAACAGATTTTTTTTCATAGTGAGATTTTCCCTCAGTTATTGTAATCAGCATAGAGGTCATTATTTAAAAGTTGATAAATAGTTAGGATTAGTCATATATAATAAAACTTAAGTAATAATTAATATAAGCTCATTACAGTTATAAAAAAAATGTTTGTTAGAAAGTATTTTATCATATGATGTAAGAACTCCCACAGAATAGCTTAATTAAATTTCTGATACTGAACATACCATCTAATTTAATGCTAATTTTTAAAATATGACTCTATTTTATCTACTTGTGTGGACATTATCATTTGTAAGGCATAAGTTAAGTAGCATAAGGATATTGAATTGTTTTAAATATTTTAGACTAAGTACAGCAAATTATCTATGATATTTACAAAGTGTGCATGTAATATTGTAGGTTTTATTAATGGTATATTTTGTAAGTTTGAATAATAAATTTTTTATAGAAAATTAGGGTGGGGGCCACAATGACATTTCTAGGGCCACAGGTTGCTTATCCATATGTGGAAATCTAGTGATTGTCAGATGTTTGCAGTAAATAGCCAGTGGTCAGAAAAACTAATATTTTTTTGTAGTTTACTACAACTAATTAGTTAAAAATTTAGTCAACTGCAGCTGGTATTACTTTTTTTTTTTAAATGAAGTGACTGCAAACTACTTTGGAATTGTAGTAACTACTTCACTACTTTAAAGTGGTGAAGTAGTTACTACAATTCCAAAGTAGACCAACTTTGATCAACTTAAGACCAACTTAAGAGTAGACCAACTTTGCTGGAACTTAAGCTACACCTATGTTCAAAATGTTTTTTAATAAGAAATTGGCTTAGATTAAATATAAAGGAATAATTAGGAAATATTTATTCATGAGCCAGTTCCAAAACATTTTCTTGAATTTGTTCATTTAATCTTCAACTTTCGATGCCTTTTTTCGAAAGAGAATATTTAATTTAAGAAATGCAAAATTATCAAATTACTTGTAATTTTTAAATTGTTTAATGCTCTTTTATTTCCTCTAAGAAATTAAGTAGATCGAAAATATGTTCCATTTCGAAATAACATTAATGTTTCACAAATGTCCATTCACATGTGAAAGTGTAACCAAAATGATTAATTATCTATTTTTCATAATGGCTAGTTTAAATATTAGATATTCATGATTTTAAATACCAGATTTCTGTTAGCACTCAGCTGCAACCAGAGTGTCATTTGCATCTATTGACAGACGTGCGAAGATTTGTACCCATCAAATTCTAAAAATTAGTTAGAACAGTGTTTCTTTTCTAAACTAACGTTAAAAGTAGTTGTTTGGATTTGCTATGAATTAGATTTTTTTTTATAGCACGACTTTTATTAAAAAAGAATCACTCTACACTACAAAAAAAAAAAAAAAAAAAAAAAAAAAAAAAAAAAAAAANAAAAAAAAAAAAACAGCGACTACAGTAGTTTCACTACTTGTAGTGCACTATTTCTGACCACTGTAAGGGTAAATAGTCAGTCCATTGCTGTTTTAAACATATAATTTTCTATGTGCAACTAGGAACTTTTTTAAAAATCTATGTTAAGAACTTTCGGCTCTTTTCCATAATATTGAATAAAAATCTTTCTATATTTTTCTGGTGTCATTCAAATTCTTAATATAGTTATGTTAGTTTTGTAGTCAATACTTTTCTTATGTTAGTCCCAGAAATAAATACTTCATGGTTAGGTAAAAAAATGGAATCTGTAAATTGATTTAGTAATGATTCAACAGAGAATTGAAACAAATTTCTTCATCGATTGTCTTAACCTTCAAAAACAAGTGGTCTTTTTTCAAAAGATAATAAGAAATATAATATTCTTTTTGAAATGTATCTGTATATCTAAAAGGCAAAGCAGTAACTTATCACCAAGTCTCCCACTCAGTTAAAAATCTAAATTTTGGACTATGTGTTGTTTGTGAGATGAAACTTACTAGGGAAACTTCTGAATGCTTACACCACTCTCAGAAGTTGCAGTCCAAACGTCCAAATCGATTCTACCTTGCCGAAAACTCATAACTTCTCTAAGTATGGAAAAAAAAACACTATTCAGCACTCTGGGTTTAAGCTGGTGGAGGTGGAAAAAAAACTTGCTATAATTGTATGAGATAAATAATTAATAAATAAAACCAGACTAGGATAAAATGAAAAATTTTCTGCGAACACAAAATCTCAGTAAATCCAGCAATTGATTGATTATTAGCAATTGGTTGATTATGGTAACTTGTTTCAACCCTTTCATCTCCACCATGTTTTGGCAAAATTTGTTTGTTAATCAGATTCTTTTTAATTTTTATATAACTTTTTATTAATTCATAATGCATGGATACGTTTGGCAAAAAATCAAAAGAGCTGAAAATAGAAATCCAAAAATTCTATTTTCAAAAACGTTTTTTAAATAATTGAAATTCGAGCAAGAAAAAAGTGTGAGCAGGAGGCATTTATCCACAGAATCTTATCAATGTTTTAATAAAAATACTGATGCGAGATTTTATTTATATTAATTGTGTGAGCATGAATCTCAATGTGTGATTTTTAAATCACGCGAATACGAATCCCGACATTTAATTTTAAAATTACGAATCTCTATGTTTGATTCTAAAATTACGTTGCGAATCTTAATGTTTGATTTTAAAATAGCGTGAATACGAATCTCGATAGTTCATTTTCAAATCGCTTGAGTACGAATTATACGATGTATAATTTTTGAGTTAAATTTCGATATTTAATTTAACACTTGAGCACGAATCCTAATAGTGGCTTTTAAATCGCGTGAATACGAAACGCGGTATTTGATATAAAATCTAGTAAATACGAAACACAATGCGCGATCTTAAATAGCGTAAATAGGAATGGCGATGAGTGATTTTTAGATCATGAATGTAATTTTAAATCGCGTTTGCGTTGGTAAGAAAAAGAGTAAAAATGATTTTTTTTCCTTCCACTCCGGAATTTGTAAAAGACTAGGGGATTTGTAAAGGCAGATTTTTTTTCTTTTTTGGTAACAGTTGAAAGTTTTCAGCAATGGTGACAAAATTTCCGCGTTTTAAAACAGCGCCGTTTTATGAATCTTCATTTCAACATTGTAAGATACAATTTCATACCGAATATCGAGAAATTTATGAAGTTGTACTAAAGTAGATCCCATTGCACGTAAATTATGTTTCTTCTCATCGAATAATCATAAATTAAACCCCGATAGTTAAAACATTTTTCATTTAGTGTTTAGTTCTTTGTTAAAATATTTTTAATAAAGCTATTAAAAATATTTTAACCAATACTATCAAAAACTTAAGTTAATCAAATGAAAATTTAATTATTAAATCCACTATTTATCTACTACACTTCATAGTAAAGCTTTACATTAATTATTCTATATTCAAACATTCATCACAAATTTCTTACATAAAATTTATTTTATATTAAATTAACAAAAAGCTAAAAATAAAAATATTTTTAATTATGTAAACGAAACTATATCTTGTAAAATATTTGTTCGACAGAAAAATTATAATATTTTTATTATATTTTGCATAAATATTATAACGCTGTCTTGTTTGACAATTTCTTAAATAAAAAATGAAAACTTGATTCAATTTTTTTAATTTTATTTATTTATATATGTTACCGGCAAAGTATGAAATCCGGCATTATATAGAATGCCTAAAATTAGCCGGCAAAGTATGAAATGCATCTCCGATTCGTCAAAATGTCATTCAAAACATCATCCGATTTGATATTAATTTATTCATGGGTATAATTACATTTATTCGATATTTTAATACTTACTGATTACATTTATTCGATACTTTAATATTTACTGACGACAGATTAGAAGAAACAGCAGTGTTTAGAGTATCGGGCAAATGTATACCGGGCAATGGCACTTAACTAGACCTAGTATGACTAGACCTTTGGTAAATGTCTGAAATATATACTAGCTCTAGTGCCACTGTCCGGTATACATTTGCCCGATACTCCAAACACTGATGTGTCTTCAAATCTATCGTCAGTAAGAATTAAAATATCGAATAAATGTAATTATATCCACGAATAAATTAATATCAAATGGGATGTAATAAATATTTCGGACATTCACCAAAGCGACTATGTGATTGTCAACATTCACCGGTGAAAGTCAACAACCACCGATTTCGGTCATTCACAGTAACATGCACATCATAATAACCTCATCAGGACGTTTATTTCATACTTTGCTAAATAGCATTTGGCATGCTATAGAATGCCTAAGCATTCTATACAATGGCTAGGGAAAGTATGTAATACTTCTCACATTTCATACTTTGCCTAAAAACATCCGGCATTCTATACAATGCCGTCGTTTCATACTTTGCCGGTAACATATATATTCTTTTTAGTTAGAGTAAAAAATTTTAAAATAAATAAAAGCTTGCTTTATAATTACGACCAACAACAACGAAGATAAAATTCATCAGAAAAGCGAAAAAGTCGTTAATCCAAATTTTTGTCCGTCAAGCCAAATTTTGCCGGGAATCAGCAGGATAACAAATAAAGAACCGACTGGGTAACAATTTCAATTTTTACAGAGTATGCGGAGACGGACCCGGTAAAATTTTAGGATAAGCGTATATTAATCTCTAATATATACGTTTAAAAATTGAAATCGCTAATGTACAAATTGAGAAACAATTTCTTGCAAATGTATGAAAACATCAGCAAAGCCGAAAAGAGGAAAGAGTTTCACACTCACACGGCACTTAGATGATATATTAAAATAAAATAAAAAGTAGAAAATTTTTATATTTCTAAAACTAATTCGAAATTTTAAGATGTCAGAAAATTCACCTTTAATTTTGAGTACGCAATTACAGAAAATTATAATTCTACTGTGGTTAGTATTTCCTTATGAAAATCGCTTTCGAAGTAATAAATAGGTCATAGTTTGCAAAAATGAAGTAGAATGAATAGAAACATTAGCTTAATAAGAACAGACTTGATATAAACAAAGAAAACTGCAATTTTATTGTAATTTAATTTTTTTTGCTCTATAGGAATAAAATTTGCAAACGATATCTGTATAGATCTTCAGTGATAAAATTTTATTTTTAATTATGCCGAGAGTACTCAAACTTCGTTTGCAGATGATTGATGATGAGCTTTCTGTAAAATATAATTAATATTGTGCAAAGGGCGAAAATGATTAAGATGTCTTAATAAATTGTTCGAAGATGCATAATTTACAATTGTCTACATAGTTACCGAATTTCCGCAATTTTTTTTATTTTTTTGGCAAAATGGCTTCATTACCGTGTATTCAAAAATGTTCTAGGAAAAAGTGATCTGTCTTATCTATAAAACTCGAGTATGGGAATATAAGACGTGTGTTAAAGAATGTTCGAATCTCTACCTTATCAGATTCTGGAATTTAGAGGTAGTCATAGAGATTTAAAAATTTACCAAAAAAAGTTAGGCGTGTGTTCTTTATCGTTGCTTTAATTCAGTAGTTGCGAAAGTGTTCCTGTTGCGATCTGCTGCCGATTTTCATGCGCAAGCGATCGTGTTATGGGTTTGGAGAACTGGAGCAAACACACATGCCCATAAAAAATATTTCATTCAAGTGGGTTAAATTTGATTGACGAAAAAAATGAATTATTGTGATCTATAGAGATATCTGTGAGGGTCTTTAAAGGGCAACCTCGCAGAAACTAATGTCGTGACATGTAATCTCGAGTTATGACTTAACAATACCTTAAAATATCCCTCTAAGAAAAAAATATTTCCCCTTCAAAAAATGCAATTAGAAAAAGAAAATTAAGGATTAAAAAGTTTAGAGTGTCAAGTGTTCCCAGATTAAATTATAAATTCACCATTCTCCATAAAATCATTAAAAGATGTCAGGGGTTCTCCGAACGGGTGTGGAACGGGCCTTTGCTGTTGCAACTACATTTTGCATTGTTTTTTTTTAAATATTTTTTTTACATTTTTGTCACAAAATTATTTCTAAAATTGAGGAAATTCTTTTTTCTCTGAAAAAATTGCTTACAGGTGTTATTGCACTCGGCACAAATACTCGTTACACATTTTCACTTTACTTATTACTATTCTGAGAACGGTTGCAACCGCAAAGAGATAAACAGTGACAGAATATTCAGTAACATGAGTTCTTTTCTTCTGATTCGAACAATGCTTGAATCGGACAAATTATTCCTTTCCCCACTCAAATAGCTTGTTCCCAGAAGCATCAAGATAATTTTTTCCGATATCATATTTTGAAACTGTTCTTCATTTTACATTTTATCTACTGATTGTATTTAATATCAAATATTTCTCTGTATACCTTAAATAGATAATGGGATATATGCAAGTGGCGAAGTGTGGGTATATCTCGATCCTTATTGGTTGTTGAAACGTGTCATTTGTTTACGTTATCAACTGTTCTTTCCTTTCTATTTCGAGTAAGCCAAGCCCGCAAGTATCAGTTCTCTTAAGTGACGCACTCTAAAATTCTTTTACAAAGATTCTTTCTATAATATTTATATAGAGACTTAACAAAGACAGGCGCGAAGCCCTGTGGAACATGAACTACTAGTAATTATGCATCGAAGTTACCAGGTACACAAAACAAAAAAATATATATAACGCTTACAATAAAATACATAGACAAATAATAAAACTATGTTAAGTAAAAGAAGAAGATGAGAAAGAAACTTAGCTCAACTTTAATTCGCTATTTTGCTGATAAAGATTAGCAGGCGCTAATCTTTATCAGCAAAATGTGTGGTATGTGTTCACATGTGTGGGTATGAGAGGTCTTCTTCTTGGAGTGCAAGTACCCAATTGTTGTAAAATTGATAAAAGACAGAATGGCATTTATATGTAAATTTTTGTTTGTCCTTTTTATTAATCAGTTTTATGAAATTGATAAAAGTTAGAACGGTATTCATTACCTGTAAATTTTTATTTATCATTAATTTAACAGTGTTTAGCTGTGGTATCTATTTATCACCCTTTCTCCATATTATACTCAATATATACTCCATTATATTATACTCCAATATTATATATTAATATTATAATCTATTAAGATTTTTGTTTTGATCATTATTCGGGATTTAAGGCCTGAAACTTAAAGTGATTTTTTCTTTATTGCATTATAAAGTGACACAAGATATTTCCTAATTCTGAAACATTTTATGATAATGATATTTAGCTACAGTTTTACAATAATTAAATGGCAAATTAGCTTATTAATAAGGTACATTTGCTTTTATTATAAATTTCCCGTAAGACAGTGATCAATGTACACTTGAAATAAAGAATACTAAAATAGTTATTTAAAATATTAATGCATTATTTAGAAATAACTTTACTATCACTAAATAATTTATTTCTTTGGTGAAAAAAAATTTGAGTTTTTATTGCAACTGAAAAAGGAAATCGAAATTTAAAACTGTCAAAATTTCGATGAAAATTGACGAAGTCATGTTGCACAGAATAGTAATATTTATGACAGTGTCTCGGAAATATGATAAAATTTTCTCAGTTTCTACACATCTGATTCATTGATTTTTTGTTTCATTTTTGTGTTTAATAATATTTTCGTTAGAACTTAATCTTACATTTTTTTTTTGTTGTTTCCTTTTAAAATTCGATTTTTCAAAGCCGACCAAACTAACTTTTAATGTGAAAACTTGATACATTAAGTCTAAAGTTCGCCATTTTTACTTTCAATGCAATCCACTAGGAATAATTGTTCTTTTTTTTAAATAATTTTTCTGTCTTCAAGACATAAACTTTGCAAATTTTACAAAATTTATGCAAATCGTAGTTTAAAATCACCTTCGACAACGACTTTTAATTAAAAATTTGTGCATCGTTTGAGCCCTATTATATTAAAATGCACGAAACGATTTTGAAATTTTTATTTTTTTGATGTAAAAATAAGTTTTGGAATTTCGTTTATTTATTATTTTTTACTTAGTATGTAGATGTTTTCCCTTTAATCATTTTTGTCGAAGTGTTTAGAAATTTTTTATTCTTCTGCTTTTGCAATTTGTCGAATTAATAATTAATTGATAAACAATTAAGAACTTCTAATTTTACATGTCTGATATAGAATGCAGATTTATTATATTTCCGGTTACTCATCTTTATGACCTCTCTCTCTTCTTTATAGATTTCATATCCAGTCTTCGTCCATAAAAATATCAGTTGCTCCTTTTTTTACTTCATTCTAAAGTTTTGAAAACAGGGTGCGTAACGTGCTTATTTTCGATTTTCGTTTTTTAAAATCCCTTAAAGGTTAAAGTGACCACACGTCCCGATTTTGGCGGGACAGTCCCGCTTTTTGGTGGACTGTCCCGCGTCCCGCCGATTTTTAAAAATGTCCCGCTTTTTAGAAAATATCTGCATTTTTTATTTTAAATGTACTGTAAAAATATATTCCTATTATTTATTAAGTATTATGGTGAATATAAAGAAATAAAAAATACATAAAAAACACATAAAATGCGTGCAGAGTAAACTAAATTAGGCAATGTACCAAGTTAGATTTACTCGGTGGTGTGCGATCATTGTCTTTACGTCTCGGCTTAATTCAGATAAGTGCGGACTGCCGTTAGACAGTGCGGTTTGTTGTTTTCAATTTGACGTTCGGTTTGACTCATTATTTGATTGACAAAGGTTGAGCAATAGTCGCCACAAAGTAACGGTCAATAAGGTAAAATTTAATACTCTTTTTTAGCCTTTGTAATAATTTTTTTATTTATTTCTAGTATTTACCCACAAAATAAAAGATGAGTAAAAAAAGAGGATGCAAATTTAATGAAGAGCTAAGCAGAGAATTTCCATTTATTAAAAGTACCAAAATAGACTATATGGTACTGTGTGATAAACGCAATGCTGAATTTTCGGTCTCACATGGTGGAAAAAACGATATTACTAAACATCTAGCGACAAAGAGGCACAAAAGATTTTTTAATAATGCCGCTTCCTCATCTAAAATGGAACAGTTTTTTCGCAGTGCTAGCTTTAGCAACACGGAAAAACAGCTAGCATTAGCGGAAGGGCTATTTGCTTTCCGCACCATAAACCACAATCAAAGTTTCAGATCAATGGATTGTACGTCGCAAGTGATCAAAACATTATACGACAAAAAATATGCATGTGCAAGGACAAAAACCGAAGCAATTATTTGTAATGTTTTTTCACCATATTCGTTTTCACAATTGCAGAAAGAATTAGAAAAATGCGCATTTATATCCATATATTCTGATGCTTCCAACCACAAAGATTTAAAATTATTTCCCACAGGTGTTAGATTTTTTGATCCAGAAACAGGAATTAAAATTAGAATATTAGATTTTGTTTCATTGCCTGATGAAACTTCACAAATAATTTTTGATTTAATAAGTACTATTTTAAAAAAGAATAATTTAAACAATAAAATTATTGCCCATTGTGCTGATAACACTAACGTAAATTTTGGTGGAAAAGCTAGAAGAGGCATCAATAACGTTTTTACGAAACTTAACGAACATTTGAAGCAAAAAAATATTGGAGTATGTTGTGCAACGCACATTCTATACCTATACTATTTAAACAGCATCCGACTTACTTTCAGTTGATGTTGAAAATATTTTTGCAAACATTTATTCGTATTTTTATATATATATTGTGCTGTGTTGAAAGTTTGACTAAATTGTAATTCTCATTTCATCCCATTTGTCCCGCTTTGTCTCAATAAAAATGTGGTCACTTTATTAAAGGTGCTTTTTTTCATTAGGTGTTTTTAAAAAGTGCTCAATTTTCCCTTTTTCAAAATGAGATTTTTCCTTTACTATTTGATTTTCGCTTCGAATTATGAAAAAAGACACAGTTCTCATTGTTCTATTCAAAATTTTCACAATTAATTTAACCCCAATCTATTTCGGTGTATTGTCAATCCGTTGCTTATGAAAACGCCTTTCGTTTTACATGATTCAAAATTTCATGATTTTTGACAATAGTCAGAGGTCTGTTTAGAAGAAATTTGGGTCCGTTAACGGACCCTTCACAAAATATCTTTTCATAAAAACGGACCATTCACAAAATGATTTTTCTTTTAATTGGACCCTTCACAAAATGATTTTTCTTTTAATTGGACCCTTCACAAATTTGTTTATCTTCATTATTGTTTTGTTAATTGAATAAACCCTTCCCAGAGCAGAAAACAAAAAAAGATGAATGTAAACGAATTAAGTTTTGTTTTCGGCAGACGATTCTTCCATTATTAGACGATTCTTCCATATTCTGCGTTCAGCAGTATAGGCTAAATACCAAATATTTGTATGTTGCATCTCTAATTTAGAAGCAGCAATTGCTGTTTATTTTTGAAAATTTAGTTTTTTTTTTATTATAATTTTACAGTGCTGAGCATAATCTTGTATCTATTTACAATTTAAAACCTCCTTGAAAAAGTTTTTTGCAATAACCGGACTCTATTTGTACAAATTCATAAAAGCAGGACCCTGGTTGAAAGAATGTGAATAATATTTTCACAACTTCACGAAAATCGGACTTTTCACAGAATGTCTGGACGGATCCCTGATGTAGTAAAAAACAATACCAAAAAGTTTTTTTTTTTTTTTTTTGACATGACGGTTAAAACAAGATAAAACCGTCAATTGTCAAAAACTTTCCAAAGTGGTTAAAAATATTTTTTGAGTGCTGGAAAAGTGGTTAAAATGTGCTTATTTTTTGTTGAATAATTTAGCTACGCACCCTGGGTAAACCTTTCAAAATTTACTTTAAATGACACACAAACAGGATACCATTCACTGCCTGGTATTCCCAATGTCATTAAACTTGACTCACAGTTTTACACAGGCAAATCCTTATTGACGTGCATATAAATCAAGCTCTTTGTTGACAAAACAAATTTTCACAAACGTCACTCACTCTGCTTTGACGTCATTATACAAGACCTTCAGAGTTCTAGAAAAGATAATACCCGAATTAAATGTATTTCGGAAGCTGTTATCTCCTACTAGATTAATCGTAATCTAACACTGTATTAACCATTAGAAGTTTTAATGATAAATAGACTTCTAAGAATGCTTCTGATAATTAAAATTGATGTAGCAGGAAAGTTTAGAGATTAAATTTTAAATATATAATTTTTTAAAATAAATTTTAAATGAGAGTTCTGTAAGCATGATAAATGCTAAATAAAATTAAAGATATGTACAAAGTTGTTTAATGTGTAAACACCTGGTTAAAGTTTTGTTTGCCTTTGTACCTCATGGAATGGGACAAGGGTTTAACCCTTTTTTAGCTGAATAATTTCTAGAGTAGATTTTTTTTTGTTGTGCTTTTTGATTTTGCTGGCGCAAGTAAATACAGCTATTTTATTTACTTATTTAAGAAGGTAACTCAAAAAAAAAGAAGAGAAAGAAAAAAAAAAGTTTAATTTACTTGCACCTGCTAACATTGCATTGGCAACTCTACCACTTGTGCCGACGAAATGGAAAAGAACCTTTTTTAAAAATTTCTTTTTTCATTATTTTTCCATTTAATTTTTTTTAAAAAATAAACTAATTTAGTTTACTGTTAAAACAATTTTCCCATTTTCTTTATTGACCAGGTCAATATAATAATTACAAAAGGGGAGGGGGAAGCACTATTTAAAGGTTTATATAGGTAAATAAGTTTGTAAACCACAATAAAACTCTTTAGCGGGAATGTTGTGGATGGGTACCTGGGGGTATCACTGTACTCGTAATGATTTTTCAATAAAATCCGGTTTTTTTTATGAATTTGTATTATCTTTTATTTATTTATTTTTTTGTAAAAATTTGAAGTTCTTGAATTTTTATGAATGTATATTTAAATTTTAAATAGAATAAAAATGAATACATATGTTGCTTAGTGTTTGTATTTTGTAATTAGCTTTTTAATTTTATGTTTGTTTAGCATGGAATTATGTTATGAATTTAAGTTTACTTTAAAGTCTTCATAGTTAAAAGAATTTCACACCAAATGCAGTTTGATGGAAAGTTTGAAAAAAATGTGCATAAAATTTTTGATTTTTTAGCATTTCCTCACTGATACCTTTGCCACTATAAGACAGCTCTTCAAACTAAAACCCCCATATCAATTAAAAATAGATCGAAAATCCTCAAACCCCGGACATAAAAAAAAGTTCTTCTCAACAGAAAACTATACAACTCTTTAGTAAGTGATTAAATGTTGCAGGATCTAGCCTGTCATTTTTATAGCGAGAGGGGAAGAGGGAGGCATAAATTTTGCTACTTAGACAAATGAGGCATTGTTTCGGATGTATTTTTTGATGCTGAATCCAATATCGGATCATATAACTCATATGAGACAAAATTCGTGATGATAGGACTAATGAAAATTGCGTACAAAATCTACAATCCTCGACTTGTACATATTTATGACTCTGTGGTTGCTGTCTAGACAAGTAAAAGTATTGCTTCTTATGTAATTTACTAGCAGTTGATTAGAATGAGACTAAACTCAATAATTGAAAAAGTAAATACAGTACACTCTCGATTATCCGTGCGCGGATTATCCGGTTTGCAGATTATCCGTGCTCATTCCGGAGTCACACAAAAAATAAAAAGAGAAACATTTTCAAGATTAAAAAAATTTGATTCATGAAGTTATAACACTACCAAGTTTTTGGAAGCAATATTCGTTATTGGATTGCAGTATATGGACCATCAGCAGAATGGTCAAAGGTAAAATCGTCTACGTTATCACGATCTTGGAGAAAGATCATACCGCTTGATGAACAATCTTCTTCAGATGTTCAAGAAAAATATGATAACAGTATTCTCGAACAAGCTAAGGTTTCGAAATTCTTGATGAAGAAAATTTAGAAGATTGGTTTCAAAGTGATGCATGTGAGCCTGGCTTCCAGTATTTGACTGATGAAGACATCGTTATGTTGTTAAATCAAATAGTGATGATAGTAACTGATGCAGAAGATGTAGTAAATGAATAAAATACAATTTCTCATTCTGCTGCTCTGTGGAAACTTTATTAGAATATATGGGAGGATTTGATTACGGTGACATTACTGCGGTTCGTAAAATATGTGTATCGATATATGGCGAAGACGCATTACACATTTTTTAATAAGGAAAATTCCTAGTTTGATGTTATGCATGCAAATGTCAGTAATTTTGATATCTTATGTACTGATATTGAATTTTTCTTTAATAAAAGGAGTTTTCGGATTATCCGTGTTTTTCGATTGTCCGTGTGACCTATTCCGGTGATTAACCCGGATAATCGGGAGTGCACTATGTTAAAAAATATTTCTAGTAGGTAAGAGAGTGCAAGATTTTTATGCGTAAAAAGTACAATTTTTTGTCTTTCGGATGCACAAGAGGCTTGTGTAATTTTTTGTTTCCTATTTTTTACTACGAATAATTGAATGAACAGATCGCTAGGATGAATAATGTAGAAGTTATAAGAGTTTTAATGAATTAAAATGTACAATTTTTTATTTATTCACCTTACGGTAACGATATATGGTAAAGAAGTTTCAGCCCTAACTTCCATATCCAAACATTAAAATTCTACCTTGCTGAAGACTGTTAAACTTCTCTTAATAAGGAATAAATGCACTACCTCGCTCACTGAGCTTAAGCGGTTCTTAATGAAAAAATAATCTCTCTTTAATTCGATAAGATAAATATAGACATAAATGTTTGATGAATGAAACTCTAATGATTTCTAAACTACTTGTCCTGTAGACTCGAGTTTTGTGTCATTCTATTCATCATAAAAAATGTACACAATACTTAAGTTGTCTAGATATTGTTAAAAGTCTAAATAAATCCTAGTCAAAAATAGAACTTTTTTACATAATTTTTTTTTAGAACTTCTGAACTGTTAGTCCTTTCGACATGTGTTAGGTTTCATTCCATAAAATAAACGAAACAATATTTCATTTGTCTAGGTAACAATATTTAATGTTCTCCCTTATAATCCTCTCAGGGGGGACCCCACCCTGAGATGGTAAAATATTAACGTTTTTCTTGAATTTTTTTTAAGTAATAGAGTCAATGCAGAGACTTCTTGTTTTTCTTTTTAATGTTATTTAGCTACAATTTAAGTCTATTTTAAAAAATTTTCTTTCACAAAATAATAAAAAATAAGTTGGTAGCAGCTCCGTGTGTGGCTGGTCATCAAAAAGTAGCACCTCACTGGCCTCATGGATTTAGAAGTCCTGAAACATAGAAAAACGATTTTGTTTAGATTTTCTGAAACATAAAGACATTATCTAAAAAGTAGCATAGCGGTTTTTTGATATTCACAAAATTACCAAAATGGTGGCAACTTAAAAAAAAAAAGTTAAGTTTTTCATTAAAAAAATATTCATTAAAATACTAATTTAAAATCGAAATATAAAAATATCACAAAAATCCTTTGCTACTTTCTAAAGAACATATTTTTACGTAATTTAAAATAAAGAACAGCTTATTTCGTTGTATAGATCATGAGAAAAACGTTAGGCCAGGCCGCGTTTAAAGTTTTGACTTATGGTAGGGGAAAACGTTTAATTTCATAAATATAATGGTCGATAAATGAAATACCTACAATAAGTTTCTATTTGCAGTCAACAGAATGGATGAGACAAAAAGAATGTCGTCCCTCCTAATCCGGCCGAACGGGCCTTTCTACCTGCTTAGCGACGACTCTCTATTTTCCGGTATAACTTCCAAACGAAGTTGGGTACTGAGAAATCGTTTTAGACAGACATTAGGAAGAGTACAAAGATTCGAAAAACGAAATGAAATTTTTTTCGAATTTTTGAAATATTCAGGTTAGGGTCCCCCCCTTAAGTAGATTTTTTTCTTCTCGATGCCAAGGTTGAACCCTATGTTTACAATGCATTCAAGTTGTGTTTCTGACTAGCAACTCTAGATTTAATAAAGTAAATTGCTGGCTTACAAATGAGTCAAGTGTGTTATATGAAATACATTAAAAAATGGAATTGTTTATTGCAAATAGAATGTGGGCTTTTAGTTGAAATGTGATTTTTTTAAAAATAGTTTAAAAATGCGAAAAGGCAGTGTTTGCATTAATAATTTTTCAAAACACTATTTTTTTTAAAATACTAATACATCTTTTTTCTTGATAATCGAGAATTTTTTTTTTTTTTTGCNAATCGAGAATTTTTTTTTTTTTGCATGGTAAATGGATGTTGAATAACATAGCTAAAAATTGATTCTCAGTTCAGAATCATTTCTCATCACGAATTTTTAAAACTAATATTGAATGCTCAGTTTAGAAATTTTTTTTTTTCTGCTTTAGATATTGATTTTAGTAGACCCTCAATGTGCCTGGTTTTTTTACTTAATTTTTTCACTAGGGTTTTACAAAGAATTCTCAAGGGCAGTCAAGATGGTATGTGCAAATTATAAACATTAAAATGGCTCAGATTTTATGATCATGACTCTAATTATATTGAAATAAAGCAGCTTTGATAGACAGTTTAAAAGTCTTTGAATAGAAACTGAAAAATGTTTTTCTTTTTAGGGATTTAAAAGTTGTGATGGTTGGTGATGCATCTGTTGGAAAGACTTGCTTAGTTCTTAGATATATTGACAGACAGTTTCAAGAGTCAGTTAGTGTAAGATTTTATTATTTTATTTTACTTATTGGTGTCATTGTGCCTCACCTTTTAGACTGCATATTATTTGCTATGAAAGAAGTGTTATTGCTAGCTGAGTAAAAAAGTTTGAAGAATTTATCGGCTGCAAAGATGCTCTGCTCTAGTAAGCTCTAATCATATTGCAATCATAGTAAATAAATAAACGTAGTATTAAAGAGAACGATTTAAAATTACATTTCTACTCGAAATTAGAATTTCTAAGCTTTTTTACAATTCGGTGTAAATCAGCTTTATGTAATCAACAAATGCGTTTAAAATTTAATTCTATATATATTACCTTTTCTTTTAAACAATATAATTGCTAATTTATTTATTTCTAATTATTAAAAACAATTTTTGTTTCATTTGATAGATTTTTCAGAGAGTTCACATTTTGAGATATAATTTACATATTAAGTTCATTGCTAAGCACTATTCAAGATGAAATGAAAGAAAAAACATGTGTATAATATTTTTTTACATATAATTGAGAAATACTGTTATTTACATTTTGTTATTATTTGTCTAATAGGAAGTTGATTTTTTTATAAATACCGTCAAAATATCCTTATCATTTGTTACTTATCGAGAATACTATTTCACATTAAAAACCTAAGTATAACATAAATGTTAATTAGAAGTTGCTTAAATTGTTTTGCTCGTTTTGAATATTTTGCTCACAGATATTTGTTAAACTTCATTTCCTTAAATGTTATAATAAAATGTAGTTTTAAATAAAATAGTGCATTAAATTTCAATATAAGACAAAATGTAAGACAAAAAGTTGAAATATAAAACAAAACATAAGAGCAAAATATAAGACAAAAAGTTGAAATTGTCTTTTGAACTGTGAAATTAGAATATAATTGAATGTAAAGATATTACTTTCGCAGAATCCAGTGCAAATATTTATGCATTATACGAAATTTTCTTCCGTGCTGAACATTTTAAATCTCCATATCTCTGGTTTTAAATATGAAAATTGTTCTGTTTTTCTTTTATTGACTTAACAAAGCTCTTTATAGATTAAGCAACCCATTAAATAGTTATATAGAATTTACAAAAATAGAGCTGATGCAGAACAGTTTTCTTATTTGAAACCAAACCAATGCATCAAATATTGAGAAAATTTATTTAAATATTTTTACTTCTATACTTTTGGTTTTAAATATGAAAACTATTCTTCTGTCTTTATGTTGAATCTTCAAAAATACAGCTGATGCAGAGCAGTTTTTCTATTTGAAACCAAACCAGCACATCAAATATTATGAAAATATATTTAAACATTTCAGACAATAAACATATTTTTTTTCCTTCTAAATTTGTAAATATATAATTGGATGTTTGTTCTATATGAAATGAACTTTTTGGTATTTATATATTTATTCATTGCATCCTTCAAGGAAAGATCTTATCTTTTTCCCATCTGAAAGCTGAATTGATCTTTGAGATATTTTACCTTATTTATCATGATTTTCATTCTTCTTTCTTTTTTCCTTAATTTTGTAAAAAAATGTTTTTTTGTTCTTTCTTTTTGCTTTAAAACTAACGGGGTAAAGTGTTTTTTACAACTAGCATACAATACAAATGTTTTTTAATTCATTGCAAATGTCCTATAGGAAATAAAGTACTTTTTTTTGTTTTTGTTTGTATGGTTTGATTTTTATAATTTTCTTGTCTCTGTTATGTCATATGTGTTATATGTATTGGAAAATGTTACAAAATATCAATCAATGTCTATTTCAGACCATAGGAGCTGCCTTTGTTTTAAAATCATGGGGCTATTACAATATTGCCATATGGGTATGTAACAAAAATTCCAAAATATGTGTTACTCTTTACTTTATTTAAATTGTTAATGTTTACTGGTTTCTGTAGTTTTTTTCTTTCTTTTCTGTGCAGCATGTTCAACATAATCTAAATTTTGCTCAATACTGCTAGCAAAATTAATGTGTTATGGCGGCAGGTGCCTTAATTTATTTTTGTCTTGTGGATAAAAAATAGTAAATACAAATATCTAATTACGATTTCTGCAGATAAATCTTAGAATGTTTCTCATGTGTTGCAGATTCACCAGACAGTGTTGTAATGCATTGAGGTTTCTGTTGATGGGTGCTAAACTTGCATAAGACACACAAAATTTATTTTACATTTACGAAAATCAACATGAAGGAAGATATTAACCAGATAAAATGTTTTGGATTTTGAAGATTTTTTTATTAGGTTTTTTCAATGAACAAATTTTTGCATAATTTTATTGCTATTTTTGTGATATTTCTGTAAATTAAAGTAAAATCCTTTGTGATCAAGCTAAGACTCTTAAGAATTAAAGCTAAGAATTAAGAATTTTACTTTTTTCCCTTTTTAAACAAGTCTTTTTTTTTTTTTTTAGATTACTTTTTGAGATTTGGCAAAATAATTTAAAAACCTAATTTCTTTCGATTTTTGTTCCCAAAATATAAGAGAATAAAAAAGAACATATATAAACATGAAATTATAACATGAAATTTATAAACATGAAATTTCTGTACAAATGAAAATAGATATCTTTTTTTATTTAAAACTAGAACCTCTAATAATTTTTTTACACTATTTCTTGTATTTTTTTTAGTAATCATAGTAAAAAGTATGGTTTTAATTTCAAAAACAAGACATACTTATTTTCTCCTTTTGTTAGGTTATAGAAGGTAGTTTTTTCTCCATTTCTAGTCTTTTATTTTATGTTATTCTTTGTTTAGGGACCTCATAGAATAATTGAAACGCAATATACATTTTTGTAGACCCACAAAACACTTATAACGAGATAAATAACATATTTGTAAATTTTTTCCTTTCTGATTTCCACTTAATACACTGGAGAGTTGGAGCAATGTTGCCAAATGGAGCATGGGCCGACATGCAGGGTAATTAAGGAAAACGTTTATCCCAAGAAAAACACCGAATTTCGTGTACATAATAATTTAGACGGGGAAGTTTTATTTTTTTAAGCACATTCCAATAATACCTTTACTCACAGATGAATATTACGAAGAAGGAATTTATCTTCTTGAACATTTATTTATTTGATAATATAGATTGAGTTATTTTCTAGCAATGGGTATTTATTCTTTTTAGAAATATTTCTAACTCAGTAAAGTACTTTCAAAGGATTGAGAATCACATAGCAATCTATTACCAGAAATGATTTGTGCACCTTGAATTATTACATTTTATCTAAATTATTTTAATTTTATGCTAATTTTTTGTGTTTGGATAATTATTGTCAGTTATTGCTTTCAAATAAGCTCAAAAATATCTACGATTTAATGATTTGACGAGCAACATGGCGAGCTTTTCAAAAAGAAATGTAATTGTAGGGAAGCTGATTTAGTGGCATACGATGAAATTTTTGGCAATTCTCTATCCTTTGAAAGTGCCTTACCTCTATACCAGTTTCTTATACCCTTTTCTGTCAAATTACAAAGCTCTGCTAATTTCAAAAATTTTTTTTTTCTCTAACGTTTTTATTTTAACTTAAATTTTTTTCTGTTGCACAGGATACAGCAGGTGGAGAGAAATATGCTGGATTGAGCACATTTTACTATCGTAATGCTTCTGCTGCAGTCTTAGTTTTTGATATTTTTGATCGTAAAAGCTTTGAAACTCTGCTGTAAGTTTTTTTATCACAATTTTATTTTACTGATCCATAGTTTTTATTTTTGAAGGATGAATTGGTATTGTTGTATTAAATAAATATTCTTCTGAAAATTATGCATTTGTTTTTTATTATAGTGTAGACTATAAATTTTAGAGTCTTAGGATAGCCAGATAAAGTCAGTTTCTATTGCACTGGAAGTATGTTTTAAGAAATGCATCAGCACATGCAAATTAAGTCACATTAATATTATATATGTTTATGTCTTAAAATGCAAGAATTCTGTTTCTCTCCAAGAAAAATAAGTTATTTAATATGGTAAAATGCAAATTTTAGTGTGTGATGAGGCATTGTATGAATTATTGCAAAACTGCATCTTCAAATAAAAATACTGTACTCTGAATTATTTATTCAGTTACATGTTTATTGATTTAAATGCTAGTGCTTATAACAAACAAGCTTTTAAAATAAATGTCTGTTTAGTTTTGAGAATTTATTTTTTTTAAAAGAAAAAAATAAGCTTTGAGTTGTTTATGCTCTAAATTAAGATCCATATAATTTAAAAAATCTTCGTAACACATGATAGTGATGTGTAAAAAGTATCAGAAGTTATTTATGACTCAACATAAATTATTTAGTTCTATTTTTTCACAGAGTTGTTATAGAAAAGATAGAAGTTATAGAAAAAATACTAATTACAAATTATTATTATGTGAAACTATTTAACATTTTCTCAGTTAGAAATATTTATTATATAATAAATAATAGATTTATAATTTATTATGTAAGAAAAGTATGTTTTTGTAACTATTGTTTGTACTTATTACATGGTCTGCACTTAAATTATTAGTTCATTTAAATATTTTATTCTTTGTGCTATTGATTTGTGTTAGTAATTAAACTAAACTTAATTCATTATTTTTTAAAAATTTAAATATCGAGTTGTATCGAAAATTTCTCGTCACCACTAACATTTCACATTGACGTGTTTGCTCATATTTTGTCGGTCAATTTTTGGCATTTGCAAGAAAGAGACTTGCTTTAGAACACTGGATTGTGAAATCTGTAAAAATATTTCATTATAATTAAGTACAAGGTGTCTGAAATAGAACTATAATGCTACCAGATTCGAACCTTCATTTACTTCCCAGTTCTATTGCAAAAAATCAGCTACAGAATGTCACCGAATCATGTGTATAGTTTTAGGTACTACTGTTGTATCATATGACACTATGAAGTTTTGGTATCATAAGTTCAAAAATAAGAACTATGACATTCAATAAGCAGAGCCCTTTGACTGGCTTACTGATGTTGATGTGCTTTACCTGCAAATAATTGTGGAAGAAAATCAGTTTGCAATCACTTGAGAGCTATCTGAGGATTAAACGTTAGTGCCATGTCCATTAATCGCATTATGCCTGGTATAAAGTAGATGTACGAGTTTAATCACTGGGTGCCACAAGATCTGACTCAAACAGACAGATATGTTTAGGCTTGCACTAATCTGCTCGACTATAAATGCAGGGGCAACTCTCTGGTCCGTCGTCACTTGTGATGAAAAGTGGATTTGGGGTGGGTCTGTACTGAGGAGTTCATTGGTAGAATCGCAAAACACAATTTGATTAACGAAATGATCATGCATTGTATCTGGTGGAATTGTCATAGTATTATCCTCAAAGTGTCCGGGAAAAGGTAAAACAATTGATAATAAGGTGAACAGCTAGATGCTACTCTGCTATCAAAGCAAAATGTCAACCTGAGTTCTTCCACGGGAAGGTACTGTTCCTTCAAAGTAATGAAAGAACTCATGTATCTGCATTCATCAGCTGGTATCTGTACAGACTCGAATGGGGTCCTTTGTCCCACTGATCATATAGCCCTTGGCTCCTTCAAACTTCTACTTCTTTGCATCTGCAGCTACCATACAACTGGTGATATCTTCGATTCAGCACAGAGATCTGAAATGAGGTTGATCTGTTTTTGGATTTGCGAAGACTTTGAAAAACTATCCAAATGTTGGCAGAAAATCATAGATTTGGGTGTTTACCTGCACTAAAAGTACTGTTTTCATGTTTTTTCCTTAGCTTTATAACCAAATTGATGTTTGTTACTGCTTGTATATGAATCTTATAGAATTTTGTTATATTTACAGAATTGTTTAAATTACACTGTATTTGCTTAATATTATATATTTTTTTCATGAGAGATCCTAATCAGTTCTGTATAATTATTTTTAAATCTTAAATAATAAATTTTGATGTATGTAAGCATGTTTTTTTTTTTCAGTCAGCGTTACATTCCGATATTGAATAATGTGAGTTCTGCAAAATTAAAGGTGGTTGTTGGCACAAAAAGGGATCTATTGAAGAGTCGAGAGCGCAGAGTAAGTATATGTTTTTTAAAATTTTTTATGTGATAATTTTATAATTATTTTATCACAATAGTATTATTAAGTATCCCCATAGTAAACTAATTCACATTTTATTGCACTTTTAATTTGAGTCCTATTTAGGTTTTTTTTTCTCCACAATATTAACTCTTTTATTACTCAAAATTCTGATTAAGATTCTATAGTTTGTTACATTTTAAGTATATCATATTTTTACTTACTATATCTTTTCATGTTATGACATACTTTTCAATAAAAAATGTAATTTGTTAGCTTAATACCCTTCAAAAAGCTTGGAAGCAAAGGATTCATTTTATTCTATCCAGGAAATGTTATTATTTTTTCATTTTCTTTGATTGATAATTTAGTTCTGTACATATATTTTCTTTAAGATTGTTTTTTAAACTTTTATTTTTGTTTAAAATTGATGAATACCAATTTAGATAATGTGGAAAATATTATTATAAATTATGTCATAACAACAGTATTTGTGAAAAAATCCCAAAAAGACAAAGGTATAATACCAAATTACCTATTTTAAAGTTCTGGTTATTGAGTTGTATTATGAATCTGTTGAAATTCAAGTGTAATAGCCATGATACCTATCTTATTCTGATGGAGTTTAGTATTTTTATGTTGCATATTTTGAAATATAATGTTGAGTAGAGTTAATATCATAAATTTATTTGTGATAATTATATAAAATCAATTCTAAGCAAAATCAACTTATATGCTGCTATATATGTCCATAATCTGAGAGAATCAATAATTAGCATTATTAGGATCTGAGTTTCTAAAAACAAAGTAGTTGAACAGACATTCAATTTTGCTTTCATTAAAGTTTTGACATACATAAAACAAAGCAAAATTTCATCTTTAGGAAATAATCTTGTATTTGATCAATCATACAAGTTAAAATGTTGCATTCACAAAGGTGCAGTGAAGGACATAACTAGTAGTGCTTTTGAGGGCACTAAATCATGACAATTAAGCAGGAATGTTTTTTTTTAGTGTGAAATGCTATGTAACTATGAGATGAAGCAATACGTAAGCATAAGTTTTTGCTCCAAATCAAGTTTGGCAAAGATAATTTTTTTTTTAAAAAAAGAAGCAAAAAATCAAATTTATTAGAATTAAATCGGATTTATTTTTTGTATTTACCTGTCTAAATCATCTGATAAATTGTATAAACGGAACTTAATATTATTTAAAATCAATAGGATAGCTGAAACAGCTCATATTCTAACTAAACTGTTTTAAAAATTATTATTTAATTATTACAAATTAATCACTGAAAAAATATAATCATAGTTGTTTTTGTTCAAAATAACATACTAAAGACAGGGAGGCAATTTGTCAGATAGATATCCAATGAATCAATTTTGATCAGAATATATTAAAGAAAAGAAGTTATTTTAAGTTTCTCTTGGCAAAATAAGTCTTTTTCATTATTGATATGCGATATCTACATATTTAATAAGTTTTAATATCACTTGTATTGAACTGAATGCAACACTAAATGAGGGTAAATCAAATATGTTTTATTACCAGAACTGATGGGAAAATATAATTTAACAATTTTAACCCACTCTTATTCACTTTTAGTCTCAAATTTTAATATAATAATTACTATACATTGAAATATAATAATTATAATAATGAAATATAATAATTTCTATACATTTTCTTTTCATTATTTCTTTGGATGGAACCCTCATTATCAATAAAATCACATTTTAAAAAAAATTACACCCTAAATAATATATTCATAAATAATAAAATATAAAAATTTTTTTGAAAAAATCAATTGTCTTAAATCATTGATTTTTAAAAAAATACTTGATTCAATTAATTAGGATTAGGTGATTGAAATCGCGATTTTAATCATGCTGAATCAGACAAAATTGCTGCAGAAGCGCATAAAATGTTATTAAAACTGTACAGCATGGAAGCAAGGAGTAAAAATTTAGTTTTTCAATAATTTAAATGATTATGATATTGAAAGAAAGCTGATGATTTCCAGTCGTTGCTATTGAAATTGCATTCATAGTTACAGTTTTTCCTTCAAATGCAAGTAATGTTTTTTTGTTTGTATACCCTGTTTCTTTCATTTTAGGAGACAATTCACTTAACTTTTTGAAAACACCTTGTATTAATTAATTTAAAATTGAATTTTAGTTTTATTTTATGCACTAAATGCATTTTAATTTTTTCAGGTAACAGTAGAAGAAGGAATTAATCTTGCTAAGAGTAGCAATCCCCATTTAGACTTCACAAATATGAGAGTTCCTTACTTTGAAACTTCCAGCAAAACAGGAACAAGTGTGGATGATATGTTTGAATATGTATTTGAACATTTCTTCTCTGATAAGGGCTCGCACCCCAGGCCACAAAATACAAAAATTGACAGTATAGCTATAAGTGACAAAATTGAAAAAAGACAATCAACATTTGTTTGCTGTTCTTGATTTATATAGACTAAAGCTTTATTTGTGCCTCTGTTTAAGAGAAATTGCATTTGCGATTGAGAGCATGAGCCAAAACTTAAAACAATGTTTGGATTGAATTACACATTGTTTTTAAATTTTATAAATTCTGTTGAAATCAGTTAAATTGACGGAATGAAAACTTCTCAAATCATACTATAATTTTAGATAATGTATCCTCTAAGTAACAGTAAGTAATTTTTCTCTTTTACTTGCAAAACTTGTTTATAGTTTAAGCTACAAATTTTATCATGTTTGAAATTGTGTCTTTTAAAATATGCTCAATTGAAAAATTCTATATATTAATGTTTCCATATATATAGTTTGAAAGAGATTTGTTTCATTGCTGTGATATATTATACAAGACGTAAAATAGTGTATTTTTATAAATGTATGTTTGTAATGTTAAGAATATATTTATAAACTTATTATTTACACTGTTTTTGTTTTTCATTCTTTTCTTATGCTTTGTAAAAATAGCTGACTAGCTAATCATGCATCATACTTCTTTTAACTATCGGTTAGTATAGAATTTTTAATTTTGGTAAAATAATTATAAAATTCATATATTTAAATGTTAATTTTATTTAAATTATCATATAGCTTTTATTCTTTACAGTGTTATTAATAGCTATCATTGTTTTATACTTTTAAGATAAATAGCTTAATTTTACAAATGTGTTGATACTATTTGGAAGTTTTTATAAAGTTATTTTTAATATTTTACTTTTCATTCTTTTTTTTTTGTGCTTTATTAGACTACTTCCAAAATGTAGTCACTAGTTCATTACTTTTCAAAGATAAACTTTGCGGGAAAATTTAATTTATGCTAGTGTTCAAAATATTTTTGAGTTTATAAATTGGCTTATTTAACTGTCAGGAATTAAGATATATTTATTCATGATGAGCCAAAATGTTATTCTAAACAGATTTTTTTTTAAATTTTCGACTTTTTATGCTTTTCACAGCAACAGATATTTAATTAAAAAAAGGCAGAAAATTATAATATATTCTCTGTTTTATTGAGTATTTTAATGCTCTTACTTTTTTATTAGAATAATATACACATTTTCTCTTAGTGTTTCATGTGTACATTTGCATTTGGAGGTATGGCATTTCAAAATGTGCAAGTTCAAATAAGAGTTGACTTAAAACCAACAGCTTTTTGTTTAAAGGGCAAAATTTACACAAATCTAATAAATTTAAGCTTTACTTCTTGTTTAAATTAAAATAAGTATTATATGCTGACCATAGCAGTTCAATATTATCATCATGAACCTTTAGAGTAGCTGCCATCTTCCGTGTTTATGAAAATAGAAACAATTATCATAAAGAAATCTAATTGCGCATGTGATTTCTATCATAAGATTTACAGAAAGCTATGAAACAAACCACTGCTTCCAAGCTTTATGAAAAAATTTGCTCTGGAACATCAAACCTGATTCATATTACTCATGTAATTCTAATTACATGTGACATAATTTTAATTACACGTGTAATTCTAATTATGCTTGTTATTTCTATCAAGATTTCCAGAAAACTATATATTTTAAGTAGAGCACTACACTATTAACTATGTAAAAAGTTGTGACTACAGTAGTTTAACCACTGCTTATTAGTAGTATAAGCATGAAGTTTCACAATTGGATCAAGAACTCTCAAATCCAAAGATTTGAAGAGATTATTTATTTAACAGTAGCAATCAACAGTATTAGTTTTACAGACATTATTAGTTATATTTAATTTTTACTCAAGAGTAAGCAGTTATCGATTATTTGTTTGTAAGAATCTTGTGAAGAATTGTGAGTAAATTTAAGTCTCGTAAGACACTTCATTATTCTGGTGGTATTAAAAAGATAACTCCTCTAAGAGTGGCAAGTTTGTTGTCCTTGACACTCTTCTTTATTATCAAGGTGGACATCTTTCATCGTTAGCAGCATGTGTAGGAAATCATGTTTGAAAATTTTCCTTATAAGCTGCAAGCAATTTAGTGAAGACTTTAAAGAAATGGAAATTACAAAGTATCAGAAGGCTTGACATTGTAGTTGATGATACACCAATGACATTCCTCCTGCTTACTGCAAGACACAAGGATAATTTCCATTGTAAACAAATAGCACTTTGGTGATTAACGTCAGCAGTGAATTGGCTCATATGATGATGTTAATGTACGAACATTACATATCCCCCCCCCCACCAAGACAAATTTTAGATACCAAAGTTTGAGAAAAAAAAATTTCTTGATAAATCCTCTATTTCTCATGGATACAAATGTACATTTAATCAAAAAAGCAACTTAAAAGATATCTCCCAATGAAATAGAATATGTCAAAGCAATAAACTATCAGAAAAACTAAAACTTTTCTAACTAAATGGGGAAAAAATGTGTACATTAATTAATGAATAACTTAAACAATATTAAAATCCATCTTCAACTAAATTTCTATAGTTTTAAAGCAAACTATCAAATACTTCTTAACCAACACTTAATGGTATGTTAACTACCTAGAATTTCATCTTTATTGCTTTCATACAATTAAAAAATATGTAAATTTTAAGTTTGTGTAGGCAATTCATTCATATAATTTTCTAGCAAAAGCATTTATAAAATGTAAATAAAAACGAGAAATACATTTCTGACACTCAATTGTTCTCTAAACGAGTTGCCTCATAACACTGATCACTGCAGATATAAATCTATAGTACATATTAATCTCACCTAGCACCAGTCTCAAAAGTTCATTGATCACAGATCGCAGCATTCAAGAGCTCATCGATTACTAGTAGCACTATTCATGAGCATAAAATCATCAAGAGGGAATAAATTCACTTTCATTTTTTTTTTTTTTCGTTATTGATTTGTTGGATTGTTACTTAGTTCAGCATGGTAGTAATCTGTACAGCTTACAAACTGCATTTGATATTGGGACTTGTATTGGGATTAAGTGGGGGCAAGCAAGATTTTAGAGTAAAGATTGCTGACAACTGTGGCTTAGGACATTCTATTTTTATAATTCTGTCACGGACACCTCTTCAGCATGTGATATTACACATGCCAATTGCAAATTTTAATGCTTATTTAGAATTTAATAATAACGGTTAGAAGATTTTTTAATTTTAAGGTACTAAAAAAATTTATGTTTACTCTTGTTATTAAATAAAATAAGTAATTTTTTAAAATTTTGCAATAAATTATTTTTGGATAAGGAAGTTTTGCATTTGATTTAATTTTTGATTCGAATTTTGATAATTTTTACTTAGATGGGCAAATATTTTGATATATTAAATTCCGATTTTACAATAATAATCATTAAATGATCATGTTGGAGTCATAGACAAGCTTGCGCTTATGAAGATAGTATTCCTTTTCTTTTTATAAAATGAAAGTATATATATGTATATATATATATCAGTAGAGCACTAAAAATTGACAAAAAAGCTTCTTCTAGGATGCGAAAATTATATATATATGTCGGAGCCCTTTTAGTTTTAATGTAATATAGTGTAAACTTAAACAGTTAATACGTGTAACTTGAGTTATAAATCAATACATTGGATGCATGCATCTGTAAACAATCTTTGTTAAAATATAGATATTTATAAACATAATTATTTATGTCATTGCTATCAAGTTCGTTTAATGAGAAGAGGTTCATCTGAAAGAATAACATGATTAAACACAATTGAGATAATTAGACGTATCATTGACTAGGTGAAAAAGCATTATTTATTGACTGTGATTTGATGATTTAAAGCATTTTCAACAAAATCCTCAGGAATTTAACAATTTCTTAGAATCCAACAATGGCACATAAACATCACTTATAAATATACAATAAAAAAAAACTTTTCATCTTTTCAATTTGCATGCAACAAGTAATTACATAACATACCATAATACGAAGCAGTGTGTTCAAAGCTGACAACAAAAGAGTATTTACATAACAGCTCTTTAAAAAAAGGAAAGATTTAAACAAAATTATTCTCAAAGAAATGTATATTATATAGATGCTATTAGCAAGCAGCAATTCATAAAATGAATTAATGAAAGTATGTTAGTCTGATGAGAACAATGAAAGTTAACCCTTGAAGACTCCCAAAACAGATAATTCGTGTACTTTTTAAAATAGTAACAAAATAGTATATGACGTTTGTGAGCAACACCTTTCAAACAAAACTAAACATATTCAACAGAGTACATGCATTTATATGTGTACAATAATAAGAAATAATAATGACTAAATAATTATGTAGTGAGCAAGTATGTGAATGAGCTGTACATAAGAATGATGAAACAATAACTAGTTAACTACATGCAATTTTGTAAAAATAATTTAAAATTTGTTAATAACCTAATGATTTTCCTGTTAACCAATTCATTATTTTAGTTACCGTCTAACATAGTTAATACAAGAACAAGGTTAATACATGATAATGGAAATGGCAGGCAATAATATATGAAAAATAATTTAAAATTGGTTAATAACCTAATAATTTTTTGTTAATAGGTTTATTTTAGTTGCTGTCCTTATAGTTAATTTATGAATATAATTAATACAAGATGATGGAAAGGACAAGCAATAATCTGTGAAAATAATTTTAAATTGGTTAATAACTGAACGATTTTCCTATTGTTTAATTAACTCATTGTTTTCATAATTTCTAGCATAGTTAATACAAGAACATGATTAATCTTGTAGTAAGATAATAAAAACAACAAGCAATTATATCAGAAAATAATTTTAAATTAGTTACTAACCCAAAGATTTTCCTATTAATCATTTAAATAACTGTTTTAATAGTTATTGTTCAATTTAGTTAATAAATGTACATGGTTATTACAAGATAATGAAAAAAACATATATGTATATATTTGGTGAAAATATTTTAAAATTATTCAATGACATAATGGTTTTACTTGTTATTTATTTTTAACAGTTCTTTAATACAGTTATTACAAGATTGTGGTTAATATTAAAAAACATTAAAGATGTCTCCTAAAGATGTGTAGAAGCTATGTGTGTCTCCTTCTTTCATTTATGCTATGGTTCCTCAGTTTCTTTAGAAACATTGCTTGTATTTCAGTTGTAATAGCATTTTAGAAGAAGAAATGCATAGAAAAAACATATTGTTTTTAAACCCTATTGAATTTTATCCACACTTATCTAATAATTATGGGAATTAGAGTGTTTTAATTGACTGATTTATTGTGAAACAGTGATAAGCCTCACGCAAAGGAGAAATCGTGCATGTCAAAGGTTTGAAAACAAATTTTCCTTAAAAAATAGACATAATTTTAGGGGAATGTATTAGACAGAAAATTAATTGAAATATTTCATTATCACTGATAAAATAAATTTCCAAACTTAACAGAGAAAAAAAAAAACTGACTCGTTATGGTCGCAGAATATGTCCTTCAGTTGTAATTATAGAACATTAAAGTTAACACATGTAAATAAAATGAACGAAATACATTCATTATAATTAAATAATACTTTAAAGTTATTTTAAATAGTAGTTCAACTACACTACAGTAAATGTCTTATTAAAATGCAATAAGGTTGCTTTAACATTTAAAGCAACAAAATTCATGTATTTAGTATACACATATAATAAAGATAAAAGTTAGAAATTTTTTTAAGTGAACTTTTTGATGTTTCATAGCTTCCTAGAAAACTTTAGCTTATTGAAAAACAAACGCACATACATAAATAATTAAAAGAAACTAAACTGCAGAAAAATACAGCAAAAGATTTTTTTTAAAAAAAAAAAGAAAGGAAAAACTTTTTACAGTAAAATTGATAGTGACCTACTTCGTATAAAGTTCATACTAGGTAATATATACACAAGCTGATTTTTTTTTAAAAAAGTAAAAAATCATTTCAAAATTTATTAAATTACTATCTTTGTCTTACATTCAACATCACAGATGAAACGTTTACATGGACGGATGATACAGCTGCTTGAAATTAGACGTATCACTACAGAAACTGCAGAGGACTAGTTTAACTGCAATTTTAACTTCTCTTGGATACTGATGTGAAAATTTGGAGAAAGAGTGCATATCTGTTTCTTCACAAGTTTTCGCAGATCCAAACGTTTTCAATTCTCAGCGGGGGAAAAAAATCACAGCTTCTTAAAAAAAAAATTATTAAAAATGTCTTCCTAATACAATAGTGACAATCTCACAATCGAATGGAGATTCTTGATTGTATATTTTTAATATCTTGTTTCACAATAGTAAAAACACAAAAAAAAAGAAAAAAAATCTTTGAAATATTATCACAAATTAGAAATTCTTGACTTAATTCTTTTTTCAAAAATTTTTCGAAGCACTTAGAGATTTTTGTCTCCTACGTATCCCATGATCCAACTTTTTGCACTAGATATGCTGTTATATACAGCAGGCTGAACAATATCACATGGTCCTGGAAAATCCAAAATACCTTTCAATTCCCAATGCTTGTTGTTGAGACAAAACAGTGGTGAACCGTAATCCATCTAAAAACCATAAAATAATTTTTAAATTTTGAAAATTAAGGATCATTTTATTCATTTGAAATTTAAAAATATCACCTCTACATACTGGAATAAAAATGTATAAGCAAGCAAATTTCGTATAAGGTTATAGTAATAAATTACATAAAAAATTTTTTTTGTTAGTATAAAAAAAAATGAGTGAACAATAAAAGCTCAATGTCACTAGAGTGGCATACAACAAAAAATTTGCTATTAGGACAAGTGAGCTGCAATTGTTCATTGATTAAAGGCACTGAACTGTTATTGCAAAGAACAGGTCTTATATTGCCTTGAGAATGTACTTGTTTCCATACAAGAAAAAATTTGTATAAGGTTATAGCAATAAATTACATAAATTTTTTTTTGTTAGTATAAAAAAAAATAGGAACAATAAAAGCTCAATGTTACTAGAGTGGCATACAGCAAAAAGTTTGCTATTAGGACAAGTGAGCCGCAATAATTCATTGATTAAAGGCACTGAACTGTTATTGCAAAGAACAATTTATATTGCAAAGGACAGGCCTTTTATATTGCCGTGAGAATGTACTTGTTTCCATACAAGCAAATTTTGTATAAGATCATAGTAATAAATTCCATAAAAAAATTTTTTGTTAGTATAAAAAAAATGAGTGAACAATAAAAGCTCAATGTCACTAGAGTGGCATACAACAAAAAGTTTGCTATTAGCACAAGTGAGCCGCAATTGTTCATTGATTAAAGACATTGAACTGTTATTGCAAAGGACTGGGTTTCGATCCTCAATGCCAGCTTGAGGCTTACTTAGCACCGGTTTGTACAGAATGCTGATCACAATTATGCCCTTGATCTTGAAATCATGGAGCCTTAGCCCAACTTGGGCTCACAGCATGTAAATTATTTGTTTATAGCGAGTTAAGAATAACTTTCTCTTCGTTATTGTAGCATATTTTAGACTTTTGCAGACTTCTAATTTTGCTCAGTAACTGATCACAAAATTAAATTTAAAAAATAATACTAATATGCAGTAGTGTTATTTCATTAGACTATGCAATGTTTTAACAACTTACTTGACATGTTGGATAACTGCTGTTTTCATGACTGGCACATATCAGTGTGTCCAACAGCAAACCATTATAATTTGCAGTGTTGTTGCATTCACTTTGTGGAATGACAGTGACTGGAACTGAATAAAATTCCTCCTCTTTCTCGTCTATTAGTCAAAGAAATAAAAGTATTATCATTAAAGATATGTAATATTTTTAAATTACTTTTATTTGTTGTTAATTTGTCACAAAATTTTTAAGATGTCAATTATAATATCACTTGTTATTTTTTGTAGTTAATTATGAGGAAATAATTCTTCATTTCAAATGTCCTTTTAAATTGAAGATTGAATTGGTTTTTAAAAAAAATTATTTGAATTTCTTGTTTTTAGGTCCCACAATTTTAACTAACACCTCGCATAATTGATGACGGCATACTTCTAGGCTATAACATGTAAGTGATTATTATTTTACTTGAAAAACGTAACACTAAAAAATGTATGTTTTGTCCATTAGAAATTTTTTTTATTACATTTCTAAAACAAATTTCGCTAAAATTAAATGTAAAACAGGCTATTAACCAAAACAACTTCAAACCATTAAAATAATCATTGACAGTGTGTAATTAGACTATAGTAATGATTATGATTTTAATTAATTTAATCTAAATTCAGTGAGACGACATTGCAGTAATAATAACTACCTTTTGATATAGTTACAATATTTTATGGACCTCAAAGAATAATGCATTTACTGTGGTAAATGCTTAGATCTATATCTGTGTAAGTAGTATAACAAATGTGCTTTTTCCAAAGATTTTTCGAGTGAAACAAATATCCAGTTGTATTATTTAAAGAATTTTCTTTGTAAACCTGTCACGGTCTCTCCAATAGAAAGCTATAAAACTATCTGCATATTAAGGAAATTTTAAGTTTGAACTGCAACTAGCTCAGACTGGTTGCTTATCTTCCAGCTGTTTTCTTTTTTTCTGACGGCAGGCGCTGAACTTTAACGTTCTTCGCCTAGGAAGATACCGGAAGTGTTACTCGTTTAGCGTTACCCAGTGGGCACCATTTTTTTTTATTACGTCCATCATTTGCTCTTTCGAGCATGAGAAGTCTTGCAGTCCAATATAATAAAGAAATATCTCCAGGGGCGGAGAACGTCTTGAAACTAGAAGAATTGCGGGCCTTCTGGAGGGCAGAGCAGTTCCATAGATGCCCGCCATTCATACGGGCCCTATTTATTCATAGATAAAGACGAAGGCTGTAACAGATAGAGCGTTATCCAGAGTGCACCACGAGTGGGCACCTGTGAACCTAAGTCATGGAGGCGAGCAGCATTACCCACGCCTCACTGCAACAGATACCCGTTTTATAGGTGGGCCACATCCATACATGACACAGTAGAGAACAACACAGAGAGAAACATCCATGCCCTGTCGGGTGGTTAGCGTGCCTGACTGCGCAGCCATTGGCTTCGCAGTCAGGCACGCTAACCAGCCGACCATCTGGCCGGCTAATCCTCCAGCTGTGGTTGGGCCTGCTTCGGAAATAAGCATTGCATTGAGCAATAACTTGTATACCACTCTATTTCATATGATAGTTTTGTTTTATTTTTTAACTGTGGAGGAGCAGTCCGGTGTATAGTTTAACTAGGATTTATTGATTGTTACTTAATTAGTTAAAGTTAATTTTCTTACCGTGCAGAACACATTACCACCCTATCTCATTGATTTCAAAGTTGTTTAGACTAAAATCTGAGACTTCTTTGGCCTACTACTGTCTGCTGCGATAGTGTTTTTTAAACAAACAAATGCTCAATTTGATGACTTGGTAATTTTAACTCAATTTAAAAGGAGAGGTATTCTATCAGAGCAAATTTGCGTGAACTCGATGGTAATAGTACAAATGACCCATGATTCATTTTCTAAGAATATTTAAAAGTATTAATGTGATTGAGCTTTTTGGGAGTAGTATATAAATAAGTCATAGTTGGGATATGAACCTAAGAACTCGGAAGCAAATTTTCTATCTGCTATTCAACTGACACAATGAAACATTCAAGTATTTCTTTCATTTTCGTCCTAGAAGGAACAAAATTCAAAGAATGTTTATAGGTATTATAATAAGAACCCGTAGTTTAAATATTTAATAATCTTTGTTAAATTGTTCTACCATAAAGGGCTCAACTTCGCACGCTAGTCGTCCTCTAAAAAGAGGATCAAAATTGTGATGGCAAGTCATGCTTCAGAGATGTTCCCAGATCGCCTTAGGTCTAATGCGACATAAATAAAGCATTACTAATGCTTAAATATTTAATTAATTTGAATGATAATTAAGTAATATTACCTGAGGGAACCTGACTCCATCCCGTGGTAAAGCATTGCTCTTGCAGATCCATGTCTTCTGCTAAACAAGCAGTTTGCGAATACCTAGTCATTCGTATTGTATCCTTCACTTTTACGAGAGCTAGATTGTGCTCTTGGAACATCAACACCATTCCGACATCAACGTGTGGAATAATCTCACTTATAAGATGAGTTTGTTGTCCAGTCACATTCGTTATTGAGTCATATAAGCCAGCAATAAAAGACCATTTATCAGGATTCAGTGTTTCGTCCCTGAAAATTATGACAGAATTAGTTATTTCAGTTTGATACATTTTATTTTGTGTATAAAGTACTTCACATATGGCTTACTTGAGTCATCCAGGCGAAATGAAGCATGCAAAAATAAAGTATGTGGTTATTTCAAAGTTATCATGACCAACAGTGGAATATCTCGTGAAATGAACAATTTTGTAATGAAATTGATTTCTTTAATGATTTTTTTTAAAACGAGGATTGATTATAAATGACCTAATGTAATTAGTTAGCATAATTTTAAGCAATATTTAGCAAATTATAAAAATGATGTCCCTTTCAGAATTGCAATTTTTATCACGACTACATGGTAATTATCAAAAGGAATTTTGCATTAAATTGTAACAATAATAAAATGATAATTAACGACTTGTTAATATAACAAATTTGTCTGTCTGTATTAAGAAATCCCCTTGCTATTCTTCTAATGTGGTGGCGGGGACTGTGGATACGAGGTTGAGCGATTTCAAGTATAGTTTGTCTAAGTTAAGAACTCCTCCCGCCACAAAGTCTGAAGCCGTCTGGCGCTATGGAACCAAGAATGGCGCATTTTAAAGAGGGTAGCTTCACTCTAGGTCTGACACAACAGACCGAAAAGATTTCTCTTCCCGACCCGAAACCGCTTCAAAACAGGGACCCGCACCCCTACTTGAAATAGCCATACCTCGTTACCATAGTCACTGCCACAGGTCCAAACGAATGTCTGGAGGAGTTTTTATTTTAGGCAAACTATAGGGAAGTTGGCTCAATATTTAGGACAGGTTTTTACTCCTCGGCGAGAGTATAAGAATAATTTTTCTTCAGTCTATACTAAAGCTTCCCTCTTTAAAATGCTCTATTTCTTGTTTCCATTGCAGCAGACTGCCTTAGACTTAGTGGCAAATTGAGTTTTTTTATATAGACTAACTTTAAATTAACGAAAACAAAATTATGCATATTTTTTTTTGAATCGAATTTCTGTGTATATTTTTTCCCCAATGAAATGAAAATTCATATTTTTTTTTCTTTTTAAATAGTGATTAAGGTAGTGAAATTACTTTGATTAATATACATATTTCCTTAATAATTTCTGGAACATTCACATCAGCGAAATGTAAAAATTTATAATTCCATAAGGTCTCAAAGACTTTTAATTATAATGAAATAAATTATATTCATAAGCTGAAAACAAATTTAAATAATAAACTATTACAGTAAGTTAAAATTTTAAAAATTTACGAGAATTATAAATTATTTCTAAAATTAGTAATTACAAAACAAACGCTCACCAACCCCCGGAATTGCTTTCGCAGTTCATTTCGGATTGCTTCGCAATCCGATGCTCGCTTTGCTCGCTCATTGGATACGTTCTTAACGTCTAGCTTTTGNACTGTTGTGAAAAGAATCTTATTTAGTTGTACAAAGTACTTCAGCCAAAATTTGGGAGCCACGTAAGAGAATTATATATAATAGATTTCCAAAATTAGTAATTACAAAACAAATATTATTAACAATACCAATGTTTTTTTTTTCATACATAGTGGAGTACCATATTCAATTTGAGTAAATTAATATAATTAAAATTATCGAAGTAAATTTAGCGTAATTATGATTAATGCTACCATTTCTGAAATTCCATATAATACAATTAGTTGCATAGGTTATTGATTTAAAGAAAATTTATTTATTTTTTAGTATTAAAATTTTTTTATTTATGGAGGATTTAATCAGATTCAAAAAATCTAAAGAGGATAAATCGGCATGATGAATAATTAATTTTTCAATGTATCTAAAATAAAAGCTTTAAATTCAAATTTGTTAGTGAGTTTGTTTAGTGAGTGCAAGTGAAATTTTCGTGAATTCAAAGAAAATAAATAAGCTTTAAGGTGTATGAAAACAATAGGACGTTGCTTACAAACTTTTTTTTTTAATTGCAAACCTCCTTATTTGAAGATCTTGCAGAAAATGAATTAATATTCAATTTTTATCTGAAAATCTGAGCTCTTTTAAGAGGACGACGCTGTACTACAACTAAAACTTTTTAACGCCAATTTTCTTTCACCACCATAAGTAATTTAACGTTTATAGTATAAAAAAAACAAATTCAGACAAACCTAGAATAAACCATGAAGTTTCATGAAGCTGAAAAGAAATTTTCAAAATATCAAAATAACGCAAATCACGAGGAGATAACTTAGCATTACGCAAAAGTTCTCTTCCAGTAATTTGTTTGCATTTTGTTATAAATTTTTTTTTTTTAAGCAATTGAAACTTCTTGGCTTATTCTATGTTTGTCTGAACTCGCTTTTTCTTTACTTTAAATTAGTTAAATGAGAGGAAATAGAAGTAGCAATGTAAAGTTTTTCCTGAGGTATGGAGTCCTCTTTACACATAAACTCTTCAAATTGTAAGATATACAAATTCTAAGATTATATTCATTCATAAATTATAACCATAAATAATAAAGCCAAATATTAAATAACTTACGCATATGTTAGGCAATTCAATGATGCCAGAACATATTGTGAAGACAAAATTGTAGCTGCACATATCTTTGGTTGAGATACTAGTTGCAAGTATCCTAGAGCCGGCCATTCTTCATAAAACTTTGTGTTGTTATAATTTGTTTCATTATAAACATGATTCCATTGTCCACATTTTCCTGTGAAATCTGTTTTAAGATATAATCTCATTAAAAGTAATATTGAAAATTAATGTTTACATATGGTATAATTAATCTTAAGTAACTGAACTAAAGTAATTTTTAATATGAAATTGAATAGTTTCATGATTTTACGTAATTAAGTCGACTCACCTCAATGCAGTAATAACAATCGCCAATTGTACTGTCAGTATTAAAATGGAAATCAGTAGATTATTATAGAGCAATATTTTTTGTTTTTAATTTACCTATTTTATTCTTGTTATGTGAATAGTTCGATAAAATTACTATTAGGAAGCATATTTTATAGAACATTTATTTTTTATTCATAAAATTAACCATGTATCTCTATTTGGTTAAGTTTTCGCTAATCAGATTAATTTTGATTCGAGTCGATTAATTTTGTTCCGCAGTGGGCTGATCGTAAAGAGACGGTTCCCGGTAGAACACCGAAGTCAAACATCACTAGCTGCGGTCAGTAAGTGGGTGGGTGACCACTTTGATCAGCCTGCGTAGGGACCGAAGGTGCGTGGTATCGGTCCTCGTTAAACTGTTCTACTGTAAAGTGCTCGACTTCACGCGCAGGTCGTCGGGCTACCAAAGCAGGGGAGCCATCCCCTCTACAGAGGATCAAAATTGCGTTGGCATGTCTTCGAATCATCCTCAGGGATGTTTCCCAAACCGGCGCCAATAGCCCATTGTGCAGCTCTAGTACGACGTAAATTAAGTACCTACCTTTGAGTATACTAACTATAGATTTATATTGACTAATACTCTATATACAATTATAGTTTGTATTATTTGATGTGATTATTTGCAATGAAGAATATATAATGCTATATGATTTAAACCGATAGAGCGACTTATTCTAATTCAAAAAAACCACAACTGGACATTTCTATATCCATATACTAGACAAAAAGCGTTATGAACAGACATTGTCCAGTCATAAATAAGCGTTCAAGAAGAATAAGAGTTTAAGAACATTAGCTTCTTCTTGGAAAGAGGAAATACCTTTAGTTTATGTTCTAAGAGAAAGTGCAACTGTTTTACAAGATACTGATATAAAACTATTTATCTGAAATGATTATTACTATTCTAATAAACCAAAAATGATAAAAAAAAAATAATTTAATATTTTAAATGAAGAACTTACTTGTTTCACTTTCTTCTTCATCTATCGTTAGTTTTTCAGAGAGTAAATGAAGTAATAATGATTCATTATTACTCCTTGGCATTGCTTTATCGATGTATTCAATGTCTGGAATAGTTATTGGATTCGATGTTGTCAAGATGGATTTATTTTCTTGGAAATTATTTATTGGCATCTCTGTAAAAGTGATCAACGGAGAAGGAGTAGTTATATTTCGGACTATATTTACAAATGTAGTTATCTGTGTTTTTTCTTCTGTAACAGTACTTTCTTTGGTATCTGCTACAGTTGTTTCCCCATTTCTTAACGAATCATTACTTCTTGTTGTTTCTCTTCCAATCATTGAAAAGTTTCCTTCAATAAGCTGTGTGGTTGTAAAATCTGTCTCATTGGGTGATTCTGTTGTTGGTAAAGTTGTTTCTCCTAATTGAGTCTCTGTTTCATTTAGTAGCCTTGCAAATTCGGGCTGGCGGCCATAATGATTCTTTTCTGTTACAGTAATTTCATAATTTGAAACGGTATGCGTTTCTGCTACAGTTGTCTCATAATCTGTTACTGCATGCGTTCCTGCTACAGTGGTTTCATAATCTGTCACTGGATGTGTTTCTGATTCCAAAACACCCACTGTTGTTTCGATTCCTTCGCTTAATGTCGTAAAATTATCAGCAGAAGTTGAAATTTCTGTATTTGGAGAAGTAACAGCATTAACCTGAGTCTCAGCAGCACTTGTTATCTCAGTTGGTGTTTGTTTTCTTTCATTTCCTTGCAAAGATTCTACTGTAGTGAGTGTAGGTTGAGAAACTTTCTTTGTAACTTCAGTTGTGTCAAACATCGGTAAAATAGTCGGATTAGTCACTGTGTCATAAACTGTTGTTTCGGCTTCCATTTCATTCATATTTGTAGTGGTTTCAAACTGGGGTACGAATGTCGTTTCTTTATCATAAGGAAGGCTAGTTGTTTTTGCTTCGCTTAAAGTTGTGGCATGATATGATTGTGGTGTATGTTTGTAAATTTCTGGTGTAGTGGTTTTATCTGTTTCACCAATACCTGGTATTGTTGTTGCTTCTTCAGGTTTTTCATTTTCATTTCCCTGTGTTGTTGTATGCTCTTTAATGGCATAGCCTTCGCCAGTATTTAGTTTTTCTGTCATTGGTGGTGTTAAGTCTGTCAAATTGCCATCATTGATTGTGACTTCCGTAACTGGGCTTGTCCTTACATCATAAATTATGTCAGATATATTATGAGATTCATCTAAATTTCTGCTTCGTGATAAATGCTCTTTATAGACAGCAGTGCTTTCTAGATTGGCAATGCGAGCAGGAGACTCTACGCGAATGCCATCTTTGCTTGTAAACACATCAATAGCTAAGTCCTCATCTGGTTCTACATCGAAGATGAATGTTTCAGTCTCCGATGCTTCAGTTGTTGTCATATCTGTATCAATAAGCGTGGTAGATTCTTCTAACATGTCTGAATAATTAGTATTTAAAGTGGTAGACTCAACATTCATTTCAGTGAAATCGGATATAGTGGTCAATGTATTGTTGGAAGATGATGATAAAGTTGTAGAGTTCATTTCAGCTGTTACGGTCTTGTTAAGCGTAGGTAGCTCTAGAACTTTCGCGAAAGGCACCTCTGTAAAATTATTACTTGTAAAATTAGCATCGAATTCAGTTTCTACGGGTTCTGTGGCAGTGATAGATTCCATATCGGTTGGGAATTCAGTAGTTTCAGCCTCTAGTACTAATGCGCCTGTGTTATTGTGAGTGATTTCAGTCGTTTCTGTTTCAGCAGGAAGAGTTGTGGCTTCAGCTGTAAGAGTCTGCGTTACATTTTCAAAAAATTCGCTTTCTGACGTGTTAGTTTTTTCAAACTCATCCATCAAAGTGGTATTTTCACTGAAGTTACTGTGTGTGGCAACCGCGTATTCTTCTTTTAATACTTGTGGGGATAAAGTTGTCATCTCTTCAACTTCCGATTTGAACGCCTCATCTGAAATTGTCGTATGGGTTTCGTTAGTCTCATTCACTTCAAGAGTGTGAGTTGGTGGCGTGAAAACTTCTTCTCCTCTCACTTCTTCAATAAATGTTGGAGTTAACATTGTTACATTCTCAAAGAATGTTTCAGTTGCATTTAATTCAGATAATGTGGTAAAATCAGTGGGAATTTCTGATTCGGTTGTGTTGTAATCTTCTGTATCGTTCATGGCAACAGTTTCTGGGAATTCTGTAGTTGTGAGAGCTTCTGTCGTTGTGTATATAACCGTAGTTGTTTCAGGTATGGTTGGACTTGGGGTAGTGGGTGGTATGATAACATAAATATTACTATCATATGGAATTTCGTACTGCTTTTGCCCTGTCACTTGATCAATATATTTCCTCATAGAGAAAAGGTTAGAGAAGACAGCTGGATGTTTACTGTATACCTCACAGTATCTTTGATATGTAAGCATACCAGCGAGGAACCATTTGTTGATGCCAGTTAAGCACATTAGTGGAGTACCTTCATCATTCTAAATAATATATAAAAAATAAACATATTAATATATATTTTGTAAAATTTATTTAAATGAAAACATAGTTTAATGCAAGCTTTTATTATAATAAAATTACTATTTAAGTTATATAAGTACGTTGATTTTATGTTTTACTTAGATGATGTGAAAAAAACGTGAATTAAACGTAAATGAAAGTAATTGACACACTAAAGTTTCGGTTCAAAAACAAGAACCTTGCTCAATGCCTACTTACTTATGTTACGGCCAAAGCCCGAAGTCGGCCAGATCGCGAATTGGCCGAGGGTGGCTGGCCAATGACCGATCGTTTCTTGATTTCAGGAATTGGCCGGATATAATTACATTTATTCGATGATATAATTACATTTATTCGATATTTTAATACTTACTAACGATAGACTACATTTATTCAATATTTTAATACTTATTGACGATAGATTTCATTTATTCGATATTTTAATGCTTACTGACGATAGACTAAAAGATAAATACCTGGCAAATGCATACCGTGCAGTGACACTGAACCTTAAAAAAACATCAGTGTAGGATATACCAGGCAGTGGCACTGAATCTTAAAATATCAGTGTAGGGTATACCGGACAGTGGCACTGAACCCTAAAAAACATCAGTGTAGCTCATACCGGGCAGTGACACTTGACCTTCAAAAAGCATCAGTGTAGGATATACCGGGCAGTGGCTCCTAACTAGACCTAGTATGACTAGACCTTTGGTAAATGTCCGAAATATATACTAGGTCTAGTTAAGTGCCACTGCCCGATATACATTTGCCCGGGCATTCTTGAATGAGCACATCGCGTTTTGGCCTGAACATCGTGGCCACTTCGCGAAATGGCCGATCAATTATTTCGCACTTTGGCAGATCTGGCCGGCCAATTCGCGAAGTGGCCGAGCTTCGGGCTTTGGCGTGTGACATATATATATATANAAAAAAAGGGGGGAGGGGAGAATAATAAGTAAAAAATAACAAACAAAGGTTTATATATATATATATATATATAAATTAAAAAAAAAACAACATTTTTTTTTATCTGCAAAACAACAAGTCCATCGACAAAAAAGGTCGGTCAAAAGTATGTTTGACATTATCTTCTACCGTCGATACCTCGCTCACGGGTGAGTTTAGTCGTGTGAGAAGAGGCCTCTTAACTTAGAACGATCGATTTGTGTAATTTTGCGAGACAGGTAACGAATAATTAGTGAAATGACTTACGTCGCAAATGGTATGTCCTTCGCTGCTTTGTGTACAGAGCATTCTTTGATTCACTGAGTTGTTGTAATGATCAAAGGTATTGCAGTTTTTCCTGTCTATTATCTGCAGGGCCAAACTATTGATGGACAAGACAGGTGGTGGAAGAGCTGAAAAAGAAAATTTCATTAAACAAAATGCATGTTTAACTCTCTTTTTTTTCTAGCATTTTTTCGTTCAAATGCACTATAACCTAGATCGTGCTAACCAAAAGAATACTAATATCCATATAATGATATCATACAATATCAGACAGATATTACAATATCCAAGCGGTATTATTAAGAGGGAGCTATGCAGCGGGATAAACTCTTTATGGTGAATTTGGTTTCATCTACATTGGCATTTTGAAATTTAAGGAAAAGAAAAAGTGAGTCCAAGTTAAACTAGAGTAAACCATAAAGTTTTAAATGCTGGAAAAATGTTTGAAAAATATTAAAATGTGAAGTAATTATGACTGGATTACTTTTTCCCTGCGTAATCCTGAGTGATCTTATTACCATTATTTGTTTGCGCAATATTTTGAAGAAAAAAATAATAACTTTGGTATTCGAAACCTCATGGTTTATTCTAGGTTTACCTAAAAATCACTTTTTTTCCCCACTTTGATTATACGATTTTATGGTTCAACTTGAATGAGAATGAAAACATGGTTCAGTTTAGCAATTCATTAAGGTTGCAACTAAGTTTCACCGTATCGTATTATGGTTTAAAGTACTAATATTATGGTATCTGCTTTAGTGGAGCAGGCAAGGTATGTACTCACCTCGTGGTTTTTCTGTTCCCAAAACTCCTGAAAAGCAAGTAATTCCAGGTGGAACTTGTTCTTCAGGGGGACATATAGCTCCGATTTTATCGCTTACAAAAACGAGAGCATGCTTGAGTCGAACCAAAGCTACATCGTAATCTCTCAAGATGAGGGATCTGAATTTTGAGGAGTGAGGATGCAGTATCATTCTGAGAACTTCATGGTTCTGAGCTAAACCTGATTCTGTATTTTGTCCGATGTTAGTTCGAACGTACCAGTCAGATCCGTTGAACGGGTTTTTGCTGCAAAAAAATAAAATAAAATAAATAAATAAATATTAATTTTTTTTTAAAAATGTAAAATGGAAATTCCGCAGAATTAGGATTCTAAAAGTGACAATTGCGATATTCCTGGGTTTTGCCATTTTGAGAAGTGGGGTACTTCATTAGAATTGGAAATTGAGGTTTCAGTTTACTCTCAGTTATTTTTGATGGCGACTTGAATCCAGCCCAGATACAGATCGATGGGTACAAGCTTATCGGGGAGAGAAGGCCGCAAGTACGCAAAAGGTGACCAAATTTTGTGATCATCTTGCCGTTGGTCTTGGAATTGGGGAGCTTTAATCTTCCAATGACGCCTGATCAAAAACGGGGGCTGTTGTGGGAATGCGGTTTTCTGCAAAATTGATCGTTAATAAAGCAAATTCCGCAGCAAAATAATAAAACAATTCACTTATTTGTATTTAAAATATTTGGTTATCTTAAATTGAGTTTCTAACAACATTTTGAAATTGTTGGAGAAAAAAGAAACGTGAAGTACTTGTTTAAAATTACGCAAGGCAAAAACTCACATTGAAAAAGATACAGAGTCAAAAAAAATATTCAGAAATTTTGCATCTACTGATTTTATTTCCTAGAATCCGAGCACAAGTAACTTCAGGTTGTAGTTTCTTTTATTCTTAATAATATTATCAGAATTCGTTTATAATTTATTTATTTAATTATATAAATACACTTCTCGGAAACTAGCATATTGTGTCAGAATAGAGTAATAAGAATACCTTATTGACAGGAGACAGTCGGCTGAGGTGAGAAGCCAAATCGGTGTGAGAATTTCAGACAAGCATCCGCGATTAGAACGGAATGTTGATGTATATCCAATAAATGGCCATTGACTAGATGTGGAGGAACTAAGAATATCTCTCTTTTTTCTTCGGTGAAGAAGACCAGTATATTCACCACAAGCTGAAATTTGAAATTCAGTTCACATCAATTTGTATAAGAGACATGCATATCTTTTTATTTTAATAAATTAATATGAGTATAAATTAGATAAATAAAGGAGACGGAATGCTTAGGTGCCATGGAGAGTATTACTTTTAATTTTGTTTTCCTGTTCCTTTTTTTCCGCTTTGTTTTGCGTATAGATTCTAGCACCATTTGGTTTCGTTATCACCCCCGCAGCAGAATTTGCGTAACTAACCTGCTGTACAATCTTAAAGTTAAATTCTTCTCCGACCCTAACACAGTCAGACAGAGATTATAAGTGTAAAAATTAGACTTAACCTAACATGTGTACTGCAATATTAGAGCATATTGAGAAGATAAAAATTGTACGCAAAAAACAAAAATGCTGTCAAAAATTTGTTATTTTTATTAAAATCTTTTAGACTATTTTAAATGAATGGAAAAATTGAAAATTAAGTTTTTCTCTTGTCATTTGAATTCTCTATTTTTCGAAAATCTAGCGAATTAAAGTCAATTAGTTGGAAATTTTGAGTCATCATATTTCGATTGCGTCTATTCCTGCAGATTTTCAAATACATTTTGTTATGTATTAAAAACAACGCGAATTAATTATTTAGAAGTTAAAAATGATTTTCTTTAGGTTTGGCTTAATAAAAAAAATATTAAATTAAAAACTTGAAAAATGATTTGCACATGCTCTCATAATCTACAGTGCTCGTTGCCGTGCTGAAGCATTTCTGCTACCGGAGTTATAAATATACTTTCCTTTAGAAACTATTTTCTTATGTATTATTTGTGGTCTAAATTGATTTTAGAGAAGCATAACAGCTTTTAACTCGTCTGTCATTTTACTGTAGTTATAAATCGTATCCAGTACTTTTCTTTGAGTGAAAGATGTTTAAAATTACAAATCTCTTGTGAATATCTCATTTATTTCTTTGGGTAAATTTATAATAAAATTATGCCATTTTTTGTATATTTTTTAAACATTATCATAAAAATTCTTATTTAATATAATTTTCTATTGTTTAATCACTTAATGAAGGTAAAGTGTATATATCGTGGTAAATTTAATATTAATAAAACTATACAAAATGTCTATATGAAGGAAAAAACTTAAACAAATAAACACATCTGAGGTCTAGAATGTAATACAAAAGTCACGCAGTTTAGCTTTAAAACAATTCTTAAAAAATAGATCATATATATTATAGATACAGGATTTTTTCGTACGTTTTAAATTGCCTTTAAGAAAAGCTTTTAAGAATTGCTTTCAACAAAATTTAAGAAAGTAGCATCAAAAAGAAGGAAAAAAACTCTAAAAAACTAAAAATCGTCTAATTAAGCTTTTAAATAAATTTGTTTACGTAATTAGAATGTTATAAAAATGAAGGCAAAATGTTATGAGGAAAATATATTTTGAACTAAAATCATAAAAAGAAAATTTCAAATTCTTTTGTTGATTAATTTCAACTACAAATATTGATATAACTTTTGTGATTAAATCAGGAGCGAAAATCTAAAATATTCAATGTATAGAACTCTGCAGTAAAAAAAATAAAATCATATGAGTAATATTTAAAACAGTACCAAATTTTTGGCATTCCACTTCGGCAGCTAAACTGCTTGTACAGCTTTCTACAAAAGACACTCTCTCAGTCCAAAGGGATGCATCCGTTAAATTTTCTCTCCTCATAGCCATCCAAGTACCGTTAAATGATACATGCAGTTTATCTACCTTCAGAGCATGCCTGCAATACAAAATGTTTTCTTTTTTAAATCTCATTCTAAGATGTGTTGAAATTTATTTTATTTATATATCTATACCGTGATTTCTGCCTTTAATTTATACCTTTAGAATCATTGTTAAGCAAAAGTATGCACATAAGATGTCAAATCAATATTTGAAAGGAAAAAAAATCTGGCAAGGTTTTATTTTATAATCGGCGTTGAACAGTTGACCCAATTCTGAGTTTACGATTATCAATGTTCCACTCCGTACTCTTATAATTTTGAACCCAGCCTCGAAGACTAGAGAACACTTGAAGTGGAATAAATGAGCCTTCATGCAGGTCTTTTTGATGTAACTAATCTTCATTTGCGTTACATGGTGAGGAAAATCACGAAAACCTTCCATGGTTAGACCGGTGGTAAGGGGATTCTAACCAATGATCCGTCTACTTCTGAGGATATTTTATGTTAGCACTGTAGTTTGTGCGAGCCGGAAGAAAAATTCGTATCAACCAGCCACCGCTGGGATCCGAACCTGGAGTACCTTATTGGAAGGCGAATGCTCTATCATCTGAGCCGCCACGACAAAGTTCACCAAATAATTAGTGAGAAAGGCGGTTCGAAAAATCTCAAAAACAGTTCATTGACAGATGAACTTTAAAAATGTTTCTAACATTCGTCTTTCTATTGTTTGACTATTGGTCAAGTAGGTTTTCAGTCTTCATCAGTAGTATTGTTAGATTTTGCTTTTCCCTGGGAATATATGTATGTTATTAGTCATGTGGTCATGTGCTTGTTTGTACCTCCGGATTCGCATACGCGATATTTTCACATGCATTAAGAAATTGCCTTTTTTTTATGCTTCCTATTTAGCAAGCAATTTGAAAATATATATTAACAGCGATGATTATAGAACATACTGTATGTCATTATTAAAACATCTTTATTCAAGTTCTTAATTAAAAATGAAAGAAACAAATCGATAAAAATTAGTTATAAAACGTATATTTAAAAAAAAAATTGTAACTTTAGTTCGCTTACCCAAAACCAAGTTCTTGACAAAGATAATGTCCATCATCGAGATTGAAGTCCTCTGCGCAGAGCATGGCCCACGTTCCAGAGTAAGGTTCATATGTAGTAACCATGTGTTGCGCATCTACATTGACACAGCCCATCTCGTCGTCTCCATCATGACAATCCCTGTGTCCATCGCATCGACTTGAACTCTTCAAGCATTTACCATCACTACATTGGAACTCGTCATTCAAACAAGCTGGTGGAAAAAAATAGATCATGATTGATAAGAAAGATTTCGAATACATAAAATGTTTTCGAAGTGAACTAAAAAAGAAAAAGTTATTTTCGCTACACCTGAAGCGAAACGCACAGGGTGGTGATACAACAGAAAATTCCAAACAAGAAAAAGTGCATTTTAATCAGGGAAATGCTTCTTCCCCTCAATATACTAAAGGTTTCAGGTCTAAAGGTTTTCCCTCTTCACGCTCTTCCCCACTTCTGTATCCATGATTTTAGCAAATTTTGTTATTTTTCCCACGATAGAATGTTTCTGTAAGAAGTTGGAGTACATTTGGGACGGGGGGGGGAGCATTTAAGGAAACCATGGTAACGGTGAGGGGAAAAGTGTGGATTGTGGAGAAATCAAGTAACCTCGAGGGGCCTACTCTCTTTACAAAGAGTATGTTTTTATTTTATTTTATAACCGTCGTTGAACAGCTGACCCAATTTCGGGTTTAAGACTACCAATGTTCAACTCCGTAGCCTTGTAATTTTGAACCCAATCCAGAAGACGAGGAAACTTCTGGATCGAGTATTGGGATAAATTTGCTTTCGTGCAGGACCTTTTGATGTAGCTAAACCACATTTGTAGTTTGTACATGGAGAGGGAAATCACGTAACCCAATTCTGAGTTTGCGATTTTCAATGTTCAACTTCGTAACCTTGTAATTTTAAACACAATCTAGAAAACAAGGCAGCTCCTGTATCAAGTAATAGGGGAAATTTGCCTTCGTGGAGGACTTTTTGATGGAACCCGCATTTGTGCTTCATGGAGAGGGAAGCCACGAAAACCTCCCACGGTTAACCTGACCGCAAGGGCACTTTAACCCATAATCCGTCTATTACCGAGGATATTTTACGTCACCACTGTGGTCGGTGCAAGCCGGGTGTTGAATTCGTATCGACCAGCCATCACCGGGATTCGAACCCGGTTTACCTCATTGAAAGGCGAACGCTCTATCCCCTGAGCCATCACGTCTCAAAGGGTATGTTTGATGACTCCCTGCCCCTTAACTCCTTACACAAACACAGCTACGTGTAATGAGCGCAATCTTGGTACTACAGTGACTTTGTTGCTAGAATGAGAACAAAGATATTTTACATTGTGGCCGGTATTGCATTGTGGTCGGTATGAGCCGTTAGTAGAATTCGTATCAACTACCCACCTCTGGAATTCGAACCTTGGGCACCTCCTTAGAACTAAACAATTTTTTAATCCTAAAAAAGTAACCTAATATTAAATTTCTTAACAAAATGAATAGTAATTCATAGTATTAGAAGACATTAAATTATAGGTTGCGCTGTTAACTGACATACCAACCAAGGATTCTCTTTACCAGCAATAACACGGGTTTATAAATTTATTCAAATTTGTAAATAATTGAGAAATGATTATTTTTGTATTATTTCTCCTAGTTTTGTGCCTTAACACTACATTTTCGAGATGAACCTTTATTAATAAATCATTTACGTACTGCAATTTCCTTCATCCTCTTTGTCTTTACAGTCAAATTCGCCATCGCATTTCAGAGACCAAGGAATGCAAAGTCCATCGTCACAGAAGAATTTTCCGTTCGATTCACAAGTCGTCCTCTCCACTGAAATTAATAAAAGATAATTCAATTCAAATGAAATTAAATAAAAAAATAATTCAATTCGAGTTATTCAAATTCAAATAATCTACGAACATCTTGAAAATTTTATTTTATTGAAATTTATAATTTATTTCAAATAACATTACTTTCATTTTATTCAACGAAAAATTTATGTCATTTAAATTGATAAATTTCACATAAAAGGATTTTTATTTAAATTTTTTTCCAGTTATTTCTATTTATTTTTGATGTATGCAACCAAATTAGTTTAAAATGATGCAAATGAAATGCTAAATCAACTATTCAAACTCGTTTTAAAGACCCTTATCTATATCACATGCTTACTGGGTATTTCGTAATGACCGCTCTTAATACATATTTTGAGAGTTTTTTTTTATCAAAAATTAAGTAAAAAACGTATGTACATTAGGGGCATTAATATTAGCACGCTCATTAATATTTAAGAGCAGATAAGACAAAAATGCTATCGAATCACTGGTAAGGAATTCGACACTGAAGAAAAACCCCTCTCAGTTTCATCTGGCAATCAAACTGGTTTTAATGATTTTACCTTGCTTCTCTCACTAGCGATTCGATAGCTTAAATATTAATTTGCAACCTTCGATGAGCAGCCTTTGTTTTTATAAACTTTATTTTTGACAAGTTTTAAAAAATATAAATATTGAATAGATTGAGAATATCGGTTCTTAACATTATTATGCATGTAAAATGTTACAGCTTATTCGTGTACTTTTCTTCCTATAATATTGCAATAGTGTTCTGAAATTTCTACCTTTATTACTCACAAAACTTAGTTAAAAAAAGCTTGTCTGAAAAAGAATAAAATTGTAAATGAAAGGAAACAGTTTGTTGGCAGTTTTTGGGAAATTCAGATTTGAAATCTTATTTTAGAGAGTTATTAAATAAATTCCGCGAAGAAGCCACCGGAATTGTTATAATCTTGAAATTTTTTTCTGTGGGAGAAAAAATTGTGAATTATGCAATTTTTCCAGAAAACTAAAATTTTGAAACTTATTTTCACACAGAAGTGAATTTCAACAAATTATCTTGACAGATCTGTCATAAATTTTTAGTTTCAAAGTTTGAAAAAGAGATTAAGATATTTTTTTTTGTATCAAAAAAGTTTTTGATGATAAAAATCCCTAAAGTTACAGTGTTGAAATGTATATTTGTCTAAGAATAAAGTGGTAGCTAAAATGAGGTGTCGTAAGACAAGCTCTAATCGTAGTCATTTAAATTTCAACAAACATTCTCAAATTCTGATAATAATAATATTCTTATATAATTTGTTTCATAAAGATATGTGCTTTATGTATGCAAATACCAATTCATTCGACCTTGTTAGAGATTGATGCAGCATACATACGTATAATATGAACAAACTGCCCCAACAATTTTTTATGCGTAAAATAAATAGTAAAATACATTACTGACACACATAAATTAATGATTGCATAACACACGTAATTTTATAAATAATAATTATGATGAATTATAACTTAATTTATGATAAATAAAATAACCCTAATATTTTTCATAAATAATACGTTAGCACTGATTCATACCACATCCAACTTCATCACTTCTGTCTTTACAGTCATACTTCCAGTCACAAATGTCTACAGGTTTAATACATTTACTTCCATCCGAGCACATAACTTCATGTTTGGCACACTCTGCTGGTCCTGCAAATTGTGTAGTGCAAAAAGAGTCATTATATGCATAACTGAGCAATATAAATAGAATGAATAAGCAGAATACTTTCGCAATTTGTTTTAATTTTAAGAAACGTACACAGTTATACTACCCATCTATAAGAATGAATGAAAGAAATCATCTATCCACAACAGTGAAATAAATGAATTTTAATTTTAAGAAACGCACTCAGTTATACTACTCATCTATAAGAATGAATGAACTATCTACAACAACGAAATTCGTGAATTTTAATTTTAAGAAACGCACCCAGTTATACTACTCATTTATAAGAATGAATGAAAGAAATCTATCTACAGCAGTGGAATTAGCACGTGACACCGAATATATCCAATCGACACAAAATAAATAAAATACTATTAATTAATAATATTCTATTAATAAATTTGAACTCATTAGGTGTTCTTATTAAACATAGGTTGCTTCAAATATAATGTTAGTGCTTTAGAGTTAACAATCTAAGTTATGATGGAAATATTTTGTTTTATTTAATCTTTTAATTGGGTTGTGCCGACCCAATTCTGAGTTTGCGATTTTTTAAATTCAACTTCGTAGCCTTGTAATTTTGAACACAATCTAGAAGACAAGGCAGCTTCTGGATTTAGTATTGGAACAAACTAGCCTTCCTGGAGGACTTTTCGAGGGAGCTAACTTGCGTTTCATGAAAAGGAAATCAACGAAAACCTCCCACGGTTAGCTCGACGGCAAGGAGATTCTAACCCATGATTTCCGGAATTATAATTAGAAATATAAAAAGAAAAACCTGATAGAAAATAATTTTACATACTGCAATTCTCTTCATCTGTTCCATTGTCACAATCCCATATTCCATCGCAACGTGCCTCACTCATAATACACGTGCTTGAGTTCGAGCACATGAAATTCGAATGGCAACTATCTTGGCCTGTTATGTCAAATAAATAATATTAGTACATAGTATGCTTAGCAGATACTAGAATGCCAACAATAGAATAATAATAGAATAAAATAGAAGAATAATGGAATAAAAAGAAGAAGAATAGAATAAATAGAAGAATAATAATAGAATGAATAGAATAATAATAATAGAATGAATAGAATAATAATAATGGAATAAATAGAATAATAATAATAGAATGAATAGAAGAAGAATAATAGAATGAATAGAATAATAATAATAGAATAAATAGAATAATAATAATAGAATAAATAGAATAATAATTGAATAAAATAGAAGAATAATGGAATAAATAGAAGAATAATAGAATAAATAGAAGAATAATAATAGAATAAATAGAATAATAATAATAGAATGAATAGAATAATAATAATGGAATAAATAGAATAATAATAATGGAATAAATAGAAGAAGAATAATAGAATGAATAGAATAATAATAATAGAATAAATAGAATAATAATAATAGAATGANACTATCTACAACAATGAAATTCGTGAATTTTAATTTTAAGAAACGCACTCAGTTATACTACTCATCTATAAGAATGAATGAACTATCTACAACATTGAAATTCGTGAATTTTAATTTTAAGAAACGCATTCAGTTTTACTACTCATCTATAAGAATGAATGAACTATCTACAACAATGAAATTCGTGAATTTTAATTTTAAGAAACGCACTCAGTTATACTACTCATCTATAAGAATGAATGAACTATCTACAACAATGAAATTCGTGAATTTTAATTTTAAGAAACGTACCCAGTTATATTACTCATTTATAAGAATGAATGAAAGAAATCTATCTACAGCAATGGAATTAGCACGTGACACCGAATATATCCAATCGACACAAAATAAATAAATAAATAAAATACTATTAATTAATAATATTCTATTAATAAATTTGAACTTATTAGGTGTTCTCATTAAACATAGGTTGCTTCAAATATAATGTTAGTGCTTTAGAGTTATCAATCTAAGTTATGATGGAAATATTTTGTTTTATTTAATCTTTTAATTGGGTTGAACAGCCGACCCAATTCTGAGTTTGCGATTTTCAATGTTCAACTTCGTAGCCTTGTAATTTTGAACACAATCTAGAAAACAAGGAAACTCCTGGATTTAGTATTGGAACAAATTAGCCTTCCTGGAGGACTTTTCGATGGAACTATCTTGCATTTCATGAAAAGGAAATCAACGAAAACCTCCCACGGTTAGCTCGACGGCAAGGAGATTCTAACCCATGATTTGCCTATGATTTTAACCCATGATTTCCGGAATTATAATTAGAAATATAAAAAGAAAAACCTATTAGAATATAATTTTACATACTGCAATTCTCTTCATCTGTTCCATTATCACAATCCCATATTCCATCGCAACGTGCCTCACTCATAATACACGTGCTTGAGTTCGAGCACATGAAATTACTATGGCAACTATCTTGGCCTGTTATGTCAAATAAATAGTATTAGTACATAGTATGCTTAGTAGGTACGAGAATGCCAACAATAGAATAATAATAAAATAAATAGAAGAATAATAGAATAAATAGAAGAATAATAGAATAAATAGAAGAATAATAGAATAAATAGAAGAAGAATAGAATAAATAGAAGAAGAATAGAATAAATAGAAGGATAATAGAATAAATAGAAGAATAACAGACTAAATAGAAGAATAACAGACTAGATAGAAGAATAATAGAATAAATAGAAGAATAATAGAATAAATAGAAGAATACTAAATCAACAGTTTAAGCTAAATGAAACTCACAATCAAATTCATCTGTTCCATCAGGACAATCCAAGATTCCATCACACATGTAGGAATTATTCAAACAGCTATTCAGCGGTTCACAAATGAATTGGTCTGTATTAATAAAAATATATCATAAAAATTAAATAAAGCACAATAGATTTTCAGATTGCGCGACATTGACATGGATTGTTCTCACAAAATTAGTAATTTTCGTGTCCTCAGTGAACATTGTTTAACCTTTTGTTGGCACAGATTGAACTCCTTTGGTTGTCCTTTTTATATATATATATATATTTCCTGACGTTCTAATTGCAAGCAGAAATATGTTTCGGTTTTTTTAATTATTGAAAACAGTTTAATAGTTACTAAAAAAATCTGTTAGATTATCGGAATTAGATTTGTATTAAAATCCGAAAAAAGTAGTGAGGAAAAATTTTGCTTTTCATTCATTCAAAAATTTTTCAATAATTTATGGATAACTTTTCTTTTAGATCTATTCAAGTACAAATTTAAAAAATTATTAGTATTATTATTTTTTTCGTTGGCTATATTTTATTACACAGATGGCGCAGAATTCAAATTTCGCATAAATTTTGGGACACTCTTTACATACTCATGAGAATAAGATTAGGCTATATTATTTATTTATTTATTATTTACCGTAAAAAAAATATTTTATTTAGAGATTTACCCACGAACACTACGAACTTTTTAAATTTTACATTTATCTATTTTTCTTAACGACTGAGAATGATTTCATTTCAAAATATAAATAATTTTTTTTGAACTTAATTTGAAACAGTTGTACGTTGAAATTTTATTTCAAAGTTTGGTTCTTTATAAAACATTATTTCTTATATCAATCAATTTTACTGAAGCAAGAAAAGATTTTTCACTTTTCTTAGAAATTTTCATCATTTTTGTAAGCTTATACAGCCTCAGACTTAAACATCAAAACTTGAACTATTTTTTAAAGTTTTTTTATTTTTATTTTTACAAACAGCAATTCTATTTTAAACTTCAAAATAACGCAAGAAGCAGAAATAAAAAAAATAGTTTAAAGGAAACAGCTGTTTCAGTGCTATTAACAAGCATCATTACTTGCGTCAAGATGGAAAATTATGTTTTTGTCCCGTCACTAACAATGATGCTTGTTATCTACTTGCTATTAAATATATTAGTTGCATATAGCTGTTCGCTTGTTATCAGCATCTGAACAGTTATATGAATCTAACATATTTTCTTCATGCTATTTATAAGTTTAGACCTTTCGCTGGCCTTGGGAAGATTATTTTTCACCTACATGATCTAATAAAACATAATTATGGGAAGCGCAAAAATCACTATTATATATTGTTATTATAATGATGAGAACACTAATTTCTGCTTCAGTTTTGCTCTATAATCTACAATGTATGCTTATTTGGTAGTCAGTGAGTGTAGGAAATCATATGCCAAAGATGATTTCCAACTATAGACGATGTATGAAATGTATCACAAAGGTTGGAAAAGTAGTTATTTGGTTATTAGTCAATGTGGAAAATCATATGCCAAAGATGATTTCCAACTATAGACGATGTAGGAAATGTAGCACAAAGGTTGGAAATGTAGCTACTTGGTTATTAGTCAATGTGGAAAATCATATGCCGAAGATGATTTCCAACTGTAGACGATGTATCACAAAGGTTGGAAAAGTAGTTACTTGGTTATTAGTCCATGTAGAAAATCATATGCCGAAGATGATTTCCAACTATAGACGATGTAGGAAATGCATCACAAAGGTTGGAAAAATAGTGACTTTGTTATTAGTCAATGTGGAAAATCATATGACAAAGGTGATTTCTAACTATAGACGGTGTAGGAAATGAATCACAAAGGTTGGAAAAGTAGTTACTGGTTATTAGTCAATGTGGAAAATCATATGCCAAAGATGATTTCCAACTAGAGACGATGTAGGAAATGTAACACAAAGGTTGGAAATGTAGCTACTTGGTTATTAGTCATATGATTGAAAATCATACGATTTCCAATTTAAAAAAAATAAGAATAAGAAAAACGGGGATAAATTTAAAAATTAAATGACCAACGAAAGTGTAAATTTATCAGAATCAGTTATGTTTTGATTATGATTCTATTTATGAATTATTTTCAAAATTGATTTGAGTGGGAACTGATAGAAAGAGTGATTAAACTTATTTATTGAATTGCTTACCTTCTCTGCACTCGATGCCTGCGATAGCCATTGTTGTAGTTGTTTCATTTAATATATCCTCATAGGTTGGGGTGGTAAAGTTGGCGTAGTCTTCATTGTAGTTTAAACTACCGTCAGATATGTTAAAATTTGCTGTAGGTGTTAAATCAGAAGTAATGTTCTCATTTATTTTGTGAGATCTATATAAAATATCTTCACCAGCTACAGTAACATTTTCATCTTGAGTTTCAACTGTTTTTAAATCTTTTGGTATTGCTGTAGTTGTATCACTTTCATTTATAGTAGTTTCAATTGTATCGTTATATGTTATGGTTGTTTCACTATCAAATATATTTGTTGTTGGTAATATTACTTCCGCATATGGTGTAGCATTTGTGGTTGTTTCAGTTGCTGTTGATTTGTCTGTATTGGATTCCATTAGGGTGGTCTCGGTTTCAGCACCGGTTGTTTCTGTATGTGGTAACGTAAGAAATTCTGTTGTTTCATTAAAAGATTCAGTTTCGTTGCTCAATGAGGAGACAGTAGTTGTTTCCATACCAACTATTTCATAAGGAGTTGTTTCCGTGTTATCAGTTTCAAAAGGAGTTGTTGCCGTATTATTTATTTCATAAGGAGTTGTTTCCGTTTCCAATAATATATTTGGTGTTTTAACTAATAGAGTTCCAGCTATTGTTGTTACTGTTTGATTTTCAGAAATTGGCTGCACAGTAGTAGTTGCACTATTTATTTCAGTTATATGTTCATTTGTGGCAGTGTAATTTTCAGTAGTTTCTGTTGTTGTTTCTATTTTATCATTTGCTACGTTTGTAATAGATGATATGTTTGTAGAAGTGACGTTGCTATGATCCAGTTCGTCAGTATTAATAAAAGGTGTTGTGCTTTCTGGAGTTGTTGGGAAAGTATTTGTAATCATTGATTTCTGTGTTGTAACGCTACTACTTTGAGTTTTTAATCCTGGTGGTGGCGTTTCTGTTTCAATTTCTAATATATCTGTCGCTGTTTCAGTTTCTTCCAACGGCTTAGTTGTTGTTACATCATATGCTTCAGTGGTTTCTGTTAAATCAGTTTGAATAGCTTTCGTTTCTCTTTCCATGGGAACTGTTGTCAAAAATGGAACATTTGTCGTTCCAACGCTTGTATTGTCAGCCTGAATTGTAAAGTTTTCTGTTTGGTTGCCACGAAGAATTTCTTTCTCAACACCTTCAGTTTCTAGCGTAGTGAGATCATCTATTTCTGAGGGATGCGCAGTTTCAGGAGAAAATGTAGTTACGTTTTCGTCTTCCCGAAAACCAGCAACTGTAGTTACTTCAGTTTCCCATCCATTTTGAGTAGTTTCATCTGCTTGCGTTGTTTCTTCTGTTTCAGTTAATTCCGTCCCTAAAGTAGTTTCTGACGTAGTTTCTTCAGTGGCCAAAAAAGTTTCCGACGTACTGTAGTTTGAGGTGTTATCGATGTTTGGTATTATTGTTGTCTCAGATTCATTTAATGATTTTAAAAATGTTGTGGGTTCGTGTATACCAGGACTTTTGGTAGTTTCATGAAGCAAGCCTGGTTTTGTATTGGTGGTTGGTTCAGTTTCAAGCATAGAGTCGGTTGTTGGTTCTGTGTGATGCATTGCATTTGTTGTAGTTAAGACATTCGTTATTGTTGTGGTTTCATTTGGAATCAGGACTGGCAAGTCTCCTGAAAAAATAGCAGTTAGAGTTTCATTGCTTAAATTTTGATCTGTTAGTGATTTGTTGCCGATCGGCAATCCAACCGATACTGGTGGCGTTGTAGTTTCAGCAAATGGATGCATAGTTGTATTTTCAAGACCCGTTTCTTCATAAATGCGTGTAAAATGTTCAAAATCCGAAAAATTGTCATAAGACCTAACACCTGGTGTTCGATTAAATTGTGGAGTTAAAAAAGGTTGTTGTAAAGTTGTGTGTGCATTGGGTGCTTCGGTAGTAGTAAGCTCATCTTCATTAACATTCACTGCTGTTGTTAATGGCGGTTCAGTTGGTGGTTCACTCGTTTGAGTTATCTTTTCAGAAAAATAAGTAGTTGTGTCTATCTCAGGAAGCAAAGTTGTGACTTCCATTTCCTTTTTCCACAGTTCTTCCGCTTCTGTAACCTGTCTTGTTGTGAACTCCGAAATTGTAGTCGGAGTTTCCATTTGGTCAGTATTCTTTGAAGGTATTGTACTATCATAATTTGTTGTTATTTTTTCTATTTCTGGAGTTTGAGGTTTTGTTGTTGTAGTTTCAGTAGCATTTTCTGCAAATTCTGTTGGATAGTCAGTAAATGTTTTCACTGTATACACTTCTGTTGGGGTGTCGATTATATGATATTTCAAAGTTGTCTTATCTTCAATGATTTCCTTGTAAGTAGAACTAGAAGTTTGCTGTTGTTCAGTTGCTACATAGGGAGTTGTTTGCTCGAATACAGGCTTTTCAGTAAGAGTTGTCGGTTTCTTTTCTATGTCACCTACTTCAGCAATTATACTAGGAGTAGTTTCCTTGAAAGTCAAGGTTTCTTCTTCCAAGAGTGTTGTAATTTCAGTTTCTGCAAGAGTTGTCAATTCTGTTTCTGACGCAGTTGTTAATTCCGTCTCTGTTTCGGTTGTTGGTTCAGTTTCTTCAACGTTCAATGTAGTGGCTTCCGTGGGATTGAAACTTTCTTTTCGATCATAATTGAATGTTGTAATTTCTTCATTTGGTAAAAAATCATGGATTGTTGAAATGGGCGAAATAGGAGTAGTGAAAAGCGTAGTGGGCTGGCCACGCACTATCGTATCTTCTTCAATAGCCTTTCTTGTTACAGATTCAAGTACAGTTGTATCGTGTATTTCTGTTATTAGCGGTTTTTCAGAGGGCACGAAAAAATGAGTTGTTGTGTACTCTTGTGTTGTCAATCGTTCGTTGTAAACTTTATTTCCTGTGGTCTGAACAGTGGTTGTTTCTGTTGGTGGTGAGTATCTTGGGGTTGTCGGTTGTTTCGTTAATGTACTCAGAGAAGGTGAAACAGTGTGCTTGGCCTCACTAGTAGTCGTTATTACTTTCGTACTAGGAACCGTTGGTGGAGGATGTAGTTTAGATCCAACGACAGGTATTGCAGTACCTAAAATATAAATTTATTCTCAAAATGTAAACCTTCTAATTTTAATATTTTACAATTTAAAATGAGTTTTCAAAAGGGTTTTTAAATGTTTAAAATCATTTACTTGATTCTTTAAATCCACAAGATTTTCCATCAGTTTGTAGATACGTGTTTACTGGACAAATACAAGACTTAACTAAAGTGTCGTAGTTCCATGAGCAATCATAGGTGCAGCCTCCTTTTTGAATACGACATTCATCAAATACTTCTGTAAACGGAAACATACAACACTTAATATAGGGTGCTTTGCGATGACCACCTTTAATATGCATCTTAAATATAATTCTAAGAAATATAGCTTTGAGTTTATATTTAACCGAAAAATATAAAAAATACTTTTCGAACTCTGACCAACAGCTATTGAATTCAATAAGAGCAGAAAGTCTAAAACCGATTTATTAAAAAGTGAGTGAAGCTCAAGAACGGTTCCTAGATTCCGTGCGATTCCAGCATTCCAGTCTCATTAGGCAAATAATCTGGTTTTTGATTGATTTACTCCGTCTTTAACTCTTACTGACTTCAATAATGATTGGTTATGAGTTACGATAGCTCTGTGTTTTAGGTACTAAACTGTCATTTCGAAACACTGGGGTGCTACCCATCGATCTGAAGCTACCTAGCTTCAGATCGACGGGTATCAGTTTGTCTAGGAAATAAAGACGTCCTTTGTGTAATCATGCCATTGGTCTCAAAATTGTGGAGTCTTAACCCGCATTACCTCCTTGCTCACAATGGGCTGCTGCGGATGTTTTTCACTTTTTTTTACGTAGGATTACAGTTTCGAATTTTTCCCTTACATAAATATTAATTTGCAAAACGAAACTTGAACAATTTTCATATTCCTTTTATTAGGATTCAATAATATTTATTGAGGGAAGTAATTACAGAACATTCTAAATATTTTCGCTATTGCCTCATTAAAACATTAAAATGGGCGCAATATAATGCATAATGGGTAGAAAATTATCTGCCACAAATTTTATTTCTATTATTTTTGATGTCATTTTGAAATGTATGTTTGATTAAATTCCAAGATCAAGATATTTATTGTAATTTATTATTAATTATTTATAGTTCGTGCTAAAAAATGTCAGTTATTTTTAATTATTATTTTTTTTCACGTTTACTTAATCTGTGGGTTGAAGGAAAACTAACGCTATTGGTTTTTAGTCCAGTAATTATAGAAAAAAAAGGGTGATTCTCCGGGAAAATTAATACCCAAGATATTTTTTGAGAAAAAGCTTTGTTATGCTATTATGTAATGATTCATATTTTCCAATGTACTGTTTCAAGCTGAACCTATCCCGAGATAATCAGACAAATAGTTTCGAAGGAAAATATACCTTACACGTTCAGATTCCCTGGATAGCAATGTAAGGTTTATGCATATTAGAGTGCCAAAAGAAGTACTTTCTATAAAGAAAAAATCTTGCAACTATTTGTTCGATTAACTCGTTTCTAGTCTCATTTGATTCAGCGCGAAACATGCTTATGAAATCATGTTTCCAACTAGTTTCGACAGCAAAGTGTAAATAGGTATAATTGCGTAACAGGTGCAAGTGAAAATTTTTACATTTTGTGCATGAAACGATTATAAATTTTAAATTATTAGTCGAATCGTTTCGGGATTGGTCTCATTCAATCCATCATGAAAGAGTACACAAGAAAATATGTCTGACTGGCTTGTATAAAAGAAATTCCATTTTTCCCATCAAATCACCCCCATTTTCCTCAAAAGAGGGGGAAAGCGTACTGAGGTGGGTAAAGAAGTTTTCAGGTATCGTTTATGACAACAAAGTTTTCTGGTATTCGAAACTAAATATGCGGTATTTAAACCATTCATTTGGTAATTTTTCCGTTTATGCGGTAACGGTTTACTGGAAATTTTGGTTTTCAAGATAACAGTTCTTATTATTACTCATTTAGTAAAAAATACAAACCGGAAAAGTAAATTTAACTGAATAAATGGTTTTTATGCCTTACAAGGTATCATAGTAAAATTACCAAATTTTACTTCATTTACCAAATATATCACATTTTAAAATACATATTATAAAACCATTATAAAATCATTATAAAAACTATTATAAAATATACACATATTACACCTATTACAAAACCATTTTGACAAAATCATCACTAAAGCGTTTCGGTCAAAATTACCGAGCCGTTTGGTGTTCCCATAGAGCCAGAAATATGGTACATTTTACCATATTTTGACCATACTTTTCTTCTCAGCTTATATCGTAATAAATTAGTTACAAGTTTATTGCTCAATTTTTTGTAAATTAAATTTAGATTAATTACAGCTGTTTTTAGTGCATTATTTTTTGTTAAAAAGAAATAATCATCGAGCAATTATGTTATATGGAAAAGATGAATATGCAGGGTTAAAATTTTAAATACTTTTAAAATTTAATTTTAGAGTTAAAAGAACTTTTCTTTTAATAAGCTTAAACAATGAACTAAAAACAGCTCAAATTTTACTTCTAAACAATGTATGAAGTATTTCAAACTTGTGGAAAAAAATCATCAAAAGCTTTTAAACATTTCTTTATGACTCAATTGTTTGAACCTTTTTTTTAATACTTTCTTTTCATTTACTACAATGATTAAAGGGTGCTTAAAATATGTAATTGTGTTTGCTTTCAATGCAACGCGAATAACTGCAAAATTCAATGTATTCATTTTATTTTAGAATGTTTAAATACGGAGTAAAACTTACTCGTTAATTATACACTAAAATAATATCCTATCTTTTTAGCAAAAAGTATTTTGAGATCATTAAAATTCTATTAAAAAAATTTCTTACCAGTGAAATGAATAGAATTCAAGTCGACATGGAATAAATTAAAAAAAGAGTTGTTCTTCTTTCCTAGATCTGTTTTCAATATTTCTGAAGCTCTTGATGGTGGGATGACTGGTTGATTAGGTTTCCAAACCATTACAAATTTAACTTTTATGCTACCTGGCCTGAAGAAAATAATTGCGAAATACTTGCATTAAAATAACATCTAACTTCATTTCATTATTAGCAAAATATGGGATGTCACAAAAACGATCGACGAAATACGATAAGAATGAACGGTTTATTGCGTTCTGCTTAGAAAATGAGGTATTTTCTTCTTGCCAAGTTACAGAATTCGTGTCAAAGTTTGTCACTAGATGGCGCTGTTAACTGAAGGTAAAATATTCAATTTTTTTTTCTTTAAATAGCCATCATTCCCAAGTGTGCTGCGGTCGAAGAAGAAACTAACAGAGACTTGTTCAAATATTTCAGTTCGAATAATCTAAAATGCAGCAAAAAACATTGCTTTATATTTTGCTTGGTATCGCCATCTGTTAATGCATTTTGAAACTAATTTTGAAATTTGTTGAGTTGATTACTATTTTTTCCTAAGCAAAACGCAGCAAACCGTACATTTTTATCTTTTTACCATGTCTTGACTCATTTTTCAAATCGTAGATCATTTTGAGAGCATCCTGTAAAATTCGTAGAAAATAATATTCAAAACTTCGTACCTAAAACTAAGAATTTGCAATTTTTCGAATTCTATTCTGTTCTCCTGGAAGGTTTTACGAAGCTGAAAAATTAAAATTCAATTAAATATATACATAAAAACGTTGTTTCGATTTTGTTATTTATGAAATTTCACTTACCTCTTTTTCTAAGTTATGTGCTAAAGTCATGTAATATTGAGAACTTTTATCATTTAAATCATCAGTGAAATTTTCATCGATAATTGTGAATTCTCCTACTAGAGCATTTGGCACTATAATAACAGAAGAAAAAAAATTGCATTTCAGTATGAGTAAGTTGCATGACACTGTTACTATTTTGAATTGTTAAGTACTTCTAAAATGGAACGAATTGTTTTTAGAGCGAAGAATAATTTAAAATTGTTCTATACATCAATCAATATTTATATTTTCATTCATTATCTGTCCGAATTTTTCAGTACAGCTCGTATGAAAGCTGTGTGAATTTTGACTGTCAAATAGTTGTTCTTTGCTGATTGTCCGATTAATATGTAAAATATCTGTATTAGATATTTATCCGGTCATTGGACTAATAACAGGATGAATAATAAAATGATAAGTATACCAGCAGTGCACGGCATTTATAGTGCTGCTTTGAGGAGAACTCCTTCAGACTAAAAGTCTGGGGCTGTCTGCTGTTATGGTAACAAGCGAGAGCACATTTCTAATGGGGTGAAATGGAGAGATGAAAGCGTCGATTGGTTTACTCAAGCTGACCTATGCAAAAATCAAGACAAAACTATTCACCCCACACCCCTATTCTAAGTGACTTTTCATCGTAACCATGGTACCTGCCACGACGCGAGACTGATGTCTGGAGGAGTTCTCCTGAAAGCCGCACTATACTAGTTTAAGTGGGAAACAATATCTAACAGAAACTGTTTAATTCAATGTTTTCTGCCACACCATACTTAATGTCAACTTTGTCGGTGTCGGTGGAATTTAGAAATAATGATACTTATTAGAAAATGTTTTATTTAACATTTATCACCAGTACATGCTGAATGTCGACATGAAATCCATGATCTCTCTACTACTGAGGATATTATACGTCAGCACTGTGGTCGGTGCGAACGGAATGCGGAATTCCGTATCGACCAGCCATCGCTGAGATTCGAACACCCGGTTCACCTCATTGGAAGGAGAACGCTCCATCCCCTGAGCCCTCACTGCTTATGTGAGGCAGGGTGATTTTGCTTAATATCGGCAAGCAATAATATAATATGTAAAGCAGGTTGATATTTTTGAATGTCGGCATGTAATAATACAAGTTGATATTGCTGAATATTGGCGTGTGTTATGTATGAGACTGGTTGATATTGCTAAATATTAGCGTGCGTTATGTATGAGACTGGTTGATATTGTTGAACGTCGGTTTATATTGCTGAAGGTTGGTACTACTGAATGTTATCATATAAAATAATAACTGAGGCAGGTTGATGAGTGTAAGGTATCAATTAGAAGAGGAACTTTAGGAATGACTTTAGGAGTGCAAATCGGATGCGGAATTCGTATCGACCAGCCATCGCTGAGATTGGAACACCCAGTTCACCTCATTGAAAGGTAAACGCTCTATCCCCCGAGCCCTCACTGCTCATGTGCGACAGTGTGATTTTGCTTAATGTCGGCATGTAATAATACGGGAGACAAGTTGATATTGCTGAATATTGGCGTGTGTTATGTATGAGACTGGTTAATATTGTTGAATGTTGGCTGTTGGAATGTTGGTGCATACCTATGGTTTGTGAGTGTGAAGTATCAATTAGAAGAGGAACTTTAGGAGTGACTTTAGGCGGTGCCTGACTGACTGTATCCTGCACGCCATGAGTTGCTGTCACATTCGGAAGATCATCCGTTGTGACAGAAGGCTGAAACTTTTGTGGCACTTTAGAAGGAGGTCGCCGGATGGGAAAACCAGCTTGAGATATTGAGTCTACACTAGCTAAGGAATGACCAGATTCATGCCGAATAGTCTTATTATCCGATTCGGCTAGCAGAATTCCGGCTGTAATATGAAAAATATATTAACTATGAACAACAAAATGCTCAACATAACAATAATCATAGTAGTAATAATCAAAATAATGCTAAGAAAATTATAGTTCTGATAGTAATAAGAATAATCATCCTAATAGTGGTTGAAATAAGTATCAATATAATGCTAAAAATAATGACCATCTTTATAATGATTATAATGGTAACCCTAATAGAGAATAATATTCCTGATAATGTTCAGAATTTTTTTTTAATGATAATGCCGAGAATAATAATCCTAATTATAATATAAAAATAGTCCTTATAATAATAATAACAACAGCTCTTATGATAGTTAGCATTATAGCCCTTTAAAATAATAACTTTGATAACAAGTAACTATTAACATTACAAATAACTATTCTAATAAAATGAACGTATTAATAAAAACAGTTATTCGGTTAGAAATGCAAAAGTCTTTATTAGTTGCTCTGGAATTGTATAGTTCAATGTCTTTTTACTAGTTCAGTTGTTCAAATTAAAGATTAATATTTAAATTTTTGTGGAGGTTTAAAATAATCAATATTTCATTGTATGAATCATTACAACAATCTTAACTCATGAACTTACTTGCAGCAAGGACAGCTAAGCAAACAGCAACAGCAACAATAATTAGTATTAAACCACATAAAATAAGTCTTCTCCAGCCTGGACAAAGTTTCCGACTTTCTTCAGTGAAATATAGTTTTTCACCCCTAAAACAAATAGTCAAAAGGCATAATGAGCATTTTTTATAAAAATTATTTCTTTCATAAATGAGCGCTGTCAAATAAAATTGAGCGGAAGAATGTGATACATTTTGAATCTCCATAAGAAAATTAATTTTGACATAATGTGTTTTTTCTTAACTGGATATTTAGGATATCACCGAAAACAATACAGGTTTATCATCTAAGTTATCAATTTTTTTTTAAATGTACAGCTGATTCAAGAGGAAAAATGAGAATCGTAGTAAATAGTTATGAGGGGAAAAAGACAATACTACTTCAGCGCTTTATAGCTACATTCAAGTAATTTAGTTTAATAGCATTTTTGAAGGACAAAAGTAATATATATTGTCAGATATCGTTTTATTTTTCGAAATCTTTGAAAACCGACTTATTTGCGTCAGGTGATTAGCTAGTCTAAACAGTCTATATGGTAAGCTCGGAAAGTAATTTCAGTATCTTTATTGTGCGGGTTCTAGTGCACTCAGATCATATTCGGTAAAGGGACATTCAGCTTGCACGTGCATGTCCCCTTGGCGACTCTGTCATAGATCATCCACGGAATAATTACAGGCGTTTTTGTGAAGAAGCCTATAGAAGCCAGGAGCACTATAGGCTGCCATAAAAGTTTGTAACTCAGCAAGTACGTTTCCTATGATAAAGACAGTCTTAAGTGATGCTTGTTTATCGGAACGCCAAATGAAATTTTTGAAGGCATTGAAATGGTCAGCGATTAAGCTTGTGCTAGAAGGCCACCGTCGACGAAAATTTGAAGGATTTTTTAAACTCAGACAGGTGTTTCAGTTATTAATTTAAAAACTTTCGAGAATGAACATTTCATTTTACAATCAATTGTATACTTCATGATAATGGACCTTGTCACTATGTTTCTTCGTGGCCCTCTTCCAAGTAAATTCAAAGTTGCCAATACTTCAGGCATGCCTAGAGTTCGGACATGGCTCATCCAGAATTTCTCTAGTTCTGGCACTTGAAATCCCTTGTATGATGACATGATTTTTGGGACAATTGATAGAATCGAAAGGTTTATTACAACGACACAATTTATTATTTTGAAGATTTTTAAAGTTAAGTAGCAATTAATTAGTAAACTAATTTGGAAAATTTGAATTTTTTTTTTGTTCTTATTTTTAAATATGAATTTTGAAACTCATTTGGGAGGGAGGAGCAGTTGTCTGTTCTACGCCGCTTCAATTTATAAATTTAAAGCGATTTCTAAATAGAAAAAAAAATTGCATGCTATTTTTCAGTCTTAAAACCTATTTGTACTCAAAATTCCAGCCCATTTAACGAGTTATACTTGGGGAGCATATGTGAAAGATATTTTTAATAAATTTTCAAATGTTTAAAATGGAACAACAACAACAACAAGAAAAAAAAACTATTTCACTTATGGAATAAAAATGACACTTATTGAAACAAAAGACAGTACAAGGAAATAAATCATGCATTAAAATGTCATTAACTATAATAAAACAATAATGTAGGAATTAGAAAAAAGATTAGAATCATAGGAAAGGTTTTGTGATTTGACAGCATAGTACTCAAGAATTTGGCTTGAGTTGGAGACAGAAAAAGGTTTCATTTCCAAGTAGGATAGTAATCAAGAATTCGACAATACATGACTTCACTACTATGACTGAAATCATCATAACATTCAATAACACACAGGATAGGATAATGTTCGCTTTTGAGCATTTAATACAATGATGTGAAGGGTTTACATGCAAAACAATGTTGACATTCAAACAAAGGATGGGGCGGAGAAACTGATTAAAACGTCACAATCTTTAGTTTTTTATTCTAATAAACTTACGTGGACTTGGTTTCTGATAAACTACTAATGGATCCTTCGCGGCTGAAATTAAAGAAACAAAAACACATAATTGAAATATCATATTCAAAATTTTATCGCTCTAAAATATTATTCCTCTGCTTAAGTAAATTGAATGTTTAATTTGGTCTTTCGCTCTTCTTTTGAATTTAAAACTCTTCAATGGAGAAACACAGAAACACTATATTTAAAAAGCATGTATAAAATTAAAGAATCAGTTTAAATCGAGGGGAAAATTTAATATTTGACTATAATTAAACGGATTTTTCGAACGTAAGAAATATTTTTATTTTCATATGTGTGCTGTATACTTTTATGCAGGTGTAGCGATCACATGAAATCTTTTTGCCATATATGTCTTCAGAATTCAGAAATCCTCTTTTCAGTAGGTAAAAAACTGCTATTATTATGGACAGAATGTTATAGATATTAATAAATATATAGAAAAAAAATATTAACTTTCGTAAAAATTATTTTTACCAGCCCTAGTAAGCTTTCTAAAAACAATTTATGCAACATTTGTTTTTAAACGTTTACTAATTTTCAGAGTTCTTTTAATTGTTTGAATAATGCTTATGTCCGTGATTAGGATATTGGTTAGCGTGCAAATGTCACACATTATTAAAATTTCAGACATACATTTAATTTTGGCATTGTTAAAAGTCTTTCTACTTACGACACATCAATTCTTATTGATGCCCTAAATCTTGTGTTCCACTAATATTAATGCTCTAGTTTATTAACTTTTGCCCCGCTCCTGCATTATCAGAAATGTATTTTGCTTTTATTTGCCTCTTTTGACTTCCACCGTCCCTGCGAATCGTATTTCCCAGCAATTAATTTATTCACTGGCACCTGTGCCTTTTTATATTTATAACTCGCTTATAAGTTTTCATTATTCATGTGTTGTAGTGCTGATGTGTAGCGTCGGTTTTTTTTTCTTAAGTTTGTTAAGTTTTCTTAAGTTGTAAATTTCTTAAGTTTTCTTTTTTTTAAGTTTGCTTTAAGCTTCTAAACTAAAAATTACGTTTCAGTGTTTTGGGATTATTCGTTTCTTAATATAAAACTATTCTATAAATAGGTATGCATTTAAAAATTTCTTGGGTAAAATATTGAGAGGAAAAAAATTCATGTGTAGTGCGAAAAAAAAGTTTTCAAATACAAAATTTCGGAAGTGAAAATTCTTCTCTCTCTTAAACTAAGTATTGAAGGAAAATTTTTAAACGGAAAAATTTCCAACTTTTTAATATTTTACAATAAATGCTGTTCTTTTTATCCGTAGCTCTCATGTGATTTTTGTTCCGGAAAAGCTAAGTCACGTGAGATCTCGAATATGCACTTTTTGAATAATTTCATTAAGCACAGTGGAAACTTTAAAAAACGAAATTAAATCTGCAATATCAATACTTTGTGTTTTTAAAACAGTTCGGCAATCGTATTCCATAGCGATCACATCCCTACCTTCAACCTACCTCAGGCATTTTCTATGGCTGTTGACCGGCAAGCTAACCTCGTCGCTGGACTTAGAAGTTCCATTAAGTTTCTCACTATTAAACACACCCTCTGCACCAGAATTCACATGAGTCTCTGCCCATACACCGTTCTTACTATTGGACAGTTCAGCTTCCACTTCAGCCTTTTTATCAAGACCAAGTGTCTTTTTATCATCGACTTCGTAAGAAGTAGGAATAGTTTCTAACGGTATACTTTCCCTTGTAGATTGAGGACTACTTGACGTGCGGTTCTTGACGCGCACCCTTCCACCAGTAGTGAAACTGATGACGGCATCATCAGGTATTGACACGTGCGTGCTGTCAGAACCATTCAATATCTTTCTGTCCATGTCGTCAGCTGGTACGTAATGACGTAACCGTGTATCCAGCGGTTTTTGTGTGGAGTCTATGTTATTGTGATCTGCTACATCTTCATCGTCCTCTTCCTCTCCCAAAACGACCACGGCGGTACCGTTCACCGTAGATGTCGAATAGCTATTAGATCTTTCGTGAGCGTGACCGTTGGCCAACGGCACATCACCGTCTGTCCGACGTCCGTTTTCTGTAACCACAATTCGCAAGCGGTCTTCATCTTTGGAAGATTCTTCTTCTTCGCCTTTTCTATCACATGGATGATAACCGTTATTGTCGTAGCCGTTGGCAACGCTTTCTTTCTCGTGATGAACCTGGAAAAAAAAATCAATATTAGTAGTAGTAATAAAAAAAAATGTATATATATATATATACTTTACATTTTCCCTATTCAAGAAATATTAANTGTTGCTGTTGCGAAGGCAAATAAGATATATATATATATATATCTTATTTGCCTTCTGCTTTTAATGTTGCCTTTGATTCACTTTTTTCCCCTCCCTAAGAGTCTATTTTAAAATTAAAAAAAAAAGGTTTCTTTTCTACCTTTTATAAATAAAATAAATAATTTTGTTAATATTTTAATCGTAACGAAATGAGCGATTGCCTAAATGTAAATAACTTACCGACATCTACTTGAAAAAAAAAATTTAACTTAGGGTTCACATATTTTTTTACAGAAAGTTTAACAGTTCACAATTCTCATGCTACAAATTGAATCTTAATATTATTTTCGTATTCCATCATTTTCCTTGCGCATTTTCAATACACCATCATGAATTTAAATTTCATTGTTTTCGCGTAGTAAAACAATAAATAATGCAGACCAAAAAGTGAGAAAAAGTTCTAAAAAACCTTAAAATTGCAGCAACTTCCTTTCTGTGCGTCAAATTACCATTCTATAGTTGCATTCCTGCAGCGTGCCATCATAGTATTTTTTACAAAAAAGTGTAACAGTTAATAAATATCGAATCGATTATTAAGTTTAATAATCGATTATTAAATTTTCGTATTGCATAGCAATCCCTGTGCATATTTTTTTTGCACTTGTTTGTGAATTATCATCACATCATACGTGAAATTACATCGATGTAAATATCACGTTTTTTGGTATCGCAGTTTTAGTACAGCAAAACAAACTGCCACGTTAAGTTGAACATCCAAATCAGAGGAGAAATCGGTTTACATTCGTGGCAAGTAACAGTTAAAATGGCGACAAAAAAAATGATGGTATTTCATCGTCATTTTTCTGTATTGTATTGTGCATTGAAGATGATCAGTCAGCGTAGCAGGCTTGCTATTTTATTTATTATATATCTATTATTTTTAAACTTGTTTTCTGTATTTCACTGTTTATTATTGGTGATATTTTAAAAGTGCAAGAAAAGAAATGGATACGATATGATAAAATTTAAATTTAATATTACTCTCTCTTCTCTTAAAGCATGATATTAACTGGAAAATTTCTTGATCTTGACTTTTTATAAATTAAAACAGCAAACAGCGTGCAAATCTATTAAATGTTAGCTTTTTTTTTTCTTCACAACTTAAGCAATTAATGCAAGACAAAATCGGCAATTTCAAAGTGTTATATATTTTTGACCTTTAAGTCTTGTTGAGGATTGCAAAATCTCTTCCTAAATTGGGGTTATTGGCCTTATTATGCTTAAAGTGTTGCGAGTGAAAGTGAAATTTCGATGAAGAAAGGCTTTTAGCCACCTGAGGGATAATTGATAAACTGTTTAGAATTAAATTAATTGCTTTACTTTTACACCATTATATAGACCTTCAGAAGTTTCTAGACTTTTCGTCATTGATTTTTACAAGTATTTGCAGAAAATTTTACAATAAATTTTTTGAAACGGGAATTAAACACCTTGATGAATAATTATATATGCAAATGTCGGCAAACATTTAACCACCTGGATTTTTCATGGACAAATAGCAAACCTAGGTCTTTGAGGTTTCAAAAGTGAAAACTAAACATTTTGGTTGAATTACGCATAAAAGTGCTGTTTCAATTTTAAGTTTGCTGTCAAAATTCTTTGAAATTGATTTTGCATAGTGGCCAGCGCTTATGATTGTTAAGAAAGATTTAAACAAGTGGAGTTACCAAAAATTTAGGCCCCTTGAGTAACATTTAAAAGCATAACTGCCTAACTAATAGATCTTATAATCATATGTTTGAAGATTTTATTTACCTTAGTTTTCAAAAAATAAAAAAAATAATAATAATAATTTTTTTTTATTAAAATCTAATTGTTGCTATCAATAAAAAAATTTTCTCCTCTAAGATTTATAAGATAACAGCCATGTTTCTGATACTGGTTCAGACATCCAAGAAAAATTTAAAAAAAAAAAAAAGAAAAAAGAAAAAAAAAGCATTATTTAGTAATTAACATAACCCTCGTTAGTTAAACTAAAATCCGATTATGTAACCAAAAGTATTTCGCACATAATTTTGCTCACAAATATGCATAAGTATTTTGTAAGTTTTATGCTTTGTTGTATATGATTTTTTTTTCCTTTTAGAAAAAAAATTATCGAAAGAGGAAATAGAAAATCGCTTCCTTTAGTGGTGTCTGCCGCATTTATCTATGAATCAATTACCATAACCTCTTAATCATAACAAAATAAGTATTTTATACTAAATTTTTACGCATTCTTATTTTTAAAGTCATATTTTTTACATCGGAAATGTTTGGAAATGTTTAATAACGCTTCTTTTTCATGGACAAAAAACTTTCGTAAAAAAGTTTTATAAGTTGCTGTTACGAGCTCCAAAAACGAAATACAGATCATTTTAAAGAGTGAGAAAGAAAAATTTCAAAAGTCGATGCGAAAAAAATATAAAATCATTATGCAAATGCTTTAATAACTGTAACTTTTTGAGTTATAATCCAACGTTGCACTTCAATATCGATATTTTGAGTTAAATTGTATAAATTGGCAGCAATCTTAATACGGCTAAGGTATAAGCTCAACCATATTATTATACAATTAAGTTTAAAATAGTTTAATTTACACGATAATATGGTTTAACTTGAGACTGTATTGGTTTCTGGATATTTGCACGCTATAATACTTCAGCACTGCCCAAATTTTCAATACTCTCGTAATAAAAATATAACTCTTATTCAATTATAGTTTTAAAAACACTTGATTAAATGCTTAACACTAGTTAATGACAACACATATTTTAAAGTAGAATGGTAGACGCAAGCCGTAAAAATTTTTTGAAAAAAAGATTCTGCCCTTTAAAAGACAGGTAAACTGTGAATTCGATTTTGAAACTCAGTATCAAATTTTATCTGAGCAATAAATCGTGTGTTATATTTTCTAAAAGAGCAGGTGGCACTGTACTTAACACACTCACTGCTGAGTGTAATGTCTGACATTTCTTTTAAACTGGAAGTAGTTTCGTCTATTGTTTCCAAGAACTTAACAAGAAAGTGAATGTCAGTGGAATGACTTGATTATCAAACCTGTCGACAAATTGATAAGAAGGTGTCTGCGGTCAGAGCACCCTATTTGCGAACCTACCTGGATTCTAGATTTCCAGAAAAGATCAGAGAAAGTAAAAGTATTTGAGGGTCTATGTTTAGTTTTTCAAACACATGTCAGTTCAACACGGATAACAAAAAGTTAAATTTATATGCATGTGTGTGTATATATATAATATACGTATAAAGTTCACATGATATTTTAATATTCAACTTACTGAATATCCAAAGTTAGACTGTTGGTTTTTAAAAATTAATAACATTAAGAAAGAGTTAAGGTTTTTTAAAAAAGAAAAAAAAAACTTTCGCAGCAAATTCATGTACGAGGGCATCTCCCAAAATTTTTGGCTTTAGTTTCAAACAGTTTTCGTTAAGGTAATATATATGCAAATCAAGGAAAGAAAATAATTGAAAATCACATCACAGTTTTTCAAAATGTGAATTTTAGTTATTTTTATTTGATTTATAGATGATATGGAATACAACAAAATTAAAGTTTGCATAAATTGCACGAGATATTTATTTTTAAAAAAATTATTAGTAAGGAGCTTCTACTGTTTCACTTTACTATACTCCCATATGGTACTCTTGCTTTAAAAACAAAGTTTATAANGTGAAGGATTAAACAAAAAAACTCTCACAGAAAATTCATGTACGAGGTCATAAAAGTTTCCTCCCAAAATTTTTGGTTTTAGCTGTAAACAATTTTCGACAGATGGCGTTAAGCGTTAAGGTAATATACATGCAAATCATAGAAGGAAAATAAATCGCATCAGTTTTTCATAACGTGAATTTTAATTATTTTTATTTGATTTATAGATGATATGGAATACAACAAAATTAAAGTTTGCATAAATTGCACGAGATATTTATTTTTAAAAAAATTATTAGTAAGGAGCTTCTACTGTTTCACTTTACTATACTCCCATATGGTACTCTTGCTTTAAAAACAAAGTTTATAAGACAATTTCATGACGCTGTTTTTGTAATCAGCACAATCGTTATATTTATAAACAATTAGCTGTCAACATTTTAGTCTGCATTTAGTCAATCTGATGCTCAAAAAAGTTTAGATTCCAGCAGCACGAAACATGGAAATAAAATTAAAAGGTTCATATAAAATATAAGTTAACAGGTAAAAATAAAATTAATTTTGGCATTTCTTCGAAATGTTCGATGCGTAACCCACTGAATTTACATTATTTTTATACATTAAATCATCTGTGCAACGTGAAAACAAAACCTTAGGATGCAACAAAGTAGAAAGCAAATCGATAAAAGTGAAAGCTTAATTTTTCTTTTCAAATTATGAGATTTACCTTTCATGCAAATTTCAATAAAAATGACGCACATTTAATTTATCAACATCTGACCGTAATAATAATATAATATTTCAATATTACATTCTCGACGCAATACAATTTGAAAAGAAACATGGCGTCAGAAACGATTTCTTGTAAAAATAAAAGAACTGAAAAGAAAATATTTATCAGAAAAACCAGAATTTGAGATAAATGACTCCAGTTACTGAACTGACCAACCTTGAAAAGAACTACAGTTAATCATTTTCCTTCTTGTCATATTTTAATAAATAGTCAGAAGAATTGGGACATCATTAAAGAACGACATCTGTGATGGATGTGACATTAAACTTCCTTGGAAAGCTAAACAACTATCGTACTTTTATGAATAAAAATAATGTTTAACAGCTTCTGATATATTAAATTAATTTATTTTTTAGTTTGAGTATGAATTACTTTAGGTATTTATATTCATTAATTAAAAATTACTTATGACTGATGCTATACCATGGCAGAATCCCTTCATGGTAGATTCTGTTTCGTCTACGTGAGAAATTTTAAATTCACAGAGAAAAGTAAGTTTAGGTAGACCTAAAATAAATCATAAAGTTTCAAATGCTAAAATAATAAATAAATTCAAAATATCAAAAGGCGAACAAACTATGGAAAGAATACTTATGAATAAAAATAATGTTTGACAGCTTCTGGTATATTAAATAATTTTTTTTATTTTTAGTTTGAGTATGAATTACTTTAGGCATTTATATTCATTGATTATATTACTTATGACTGATGCTATACCATGGCAGAATCCCTTCATGGTAGATTCTGTTTCGTCTACGTGAGCAATTTTAAATTCACAGAGAAAAGTAAGTTTACCTAGAGTTTCAAATGCTAAAAAAATAAATAAATTCAAAATATCAAAAGGCAAACAAGCTATGGTAATTCTTTTTTGGTTTGAATAAGAATAACTTTAGGTATTGATATTCATTGATTATATTACTTATGACTGATGCTATACCATGGCAGAATCCCTTCATGGTAAATCCTGTTTCGTCTACGTGAGCAATTTTAAATTCACAGAGAAAAGTAAGTTTAGGTAGACCCAAAGTAAATCATAAAGTTTCAAATGCTAAAAAAATAAATAAATTCAAAATGTCAAAAGGCAAGCAAACTACGGAAAGACTACTCGGGATTACGGAGTGGAAGTAATCTTGGAATAATTTGTTAGCATTTTGATATTTTTAAAATGCTTATTTATATTTTTGGTTACCTGAACTCCATTTTCTCTAAACTTTAAGTCCCGCAGTGGACTGACCGTAAAGATACAGGGTTCCCCGTAGCACACCGAAGTCAAGCATCACTGGCTGAGGTCAGTAAGCGGGTGGGAGACGACTCAGATCAGCATACGTAGGGACCAAAGGTGCGCGGTATCGATCCTCGTTAAATTATTCTAAGTGCTCGATTTCGTGAGCAGGTCATTGGGCTGACAAAGCGGAGGAGTCATCCCCTCTGGAGAGGATCAAAATTGCGATGGCATGTCTTCGGATCATCTTCAGCGATGTTTCCCAGACTGTCACCAATAGCCCATTCTGCGGCGTCTAGTGCGACGTAAATAAAGTACCTACCTTCGAGTATACTATCTATAGTTTGTATTATTTAATGTGATTATTTGCAATGAAGAATATATAATGCTACATATGATTTAAACCGATAGAGCGACTTATTTTAAGGCAAAAAAGCCACTACTGGACATTTCTCTATCCATAAACTAGACAAAAAGCGTTATGAACAGGCATTGTCCAGTCATACCCTGCAAAGAAGAATTGCAGCTTTATTGCAACGTGCAGCTTTAGTGCGACGTAAATAAAATACCTACCTACCTAGATACCTCTAAGCTTATATTAATTTTTTTTAAAATTTGTAATATTTAAAAAGAAAAACATAATTAAAAATAAAACAATTTGAAGTGAAAAGGAATTTGACGTAAAGGTTTCTCTCTCACTATTCGTGTCCTCTTAAGAGATTGAATTACTGTCACATAAAATCATTCAATTGGCCTAAAACATTCAATTGGGGTTGCTAGTACACATTTAAAAATATCACCTATTAGCTAAAGACACGAAATTGTTTTGGTATTAGATAAAAATGATTGAAAGTTTCATTTCTCTTTCGATCAGATTTTCACAAACTAAGATTCAATCTAAATGGTTCGATGCAAATGTGCATGTTAATTTCTGCTGACCATAATCTAAGTTGCTAAATCAGACCACAAAAATGTACTTTTTCTGAATGAATTGTACGCGTACCACACTTTGGGAAGCACTGATCTAGGTGGTTAATAAATGTAACATGACTATAGATGCAAATAATGACAGAAAAAGCGACTATACTTAAGCCTGTGGTGAATTGCGAACAATACTTTATTTCAGTAGAAAAATTTATTATAAATAATTGAAATGGAACTTTTCAGTAACCTCTTTTGAAGAAAGGGAAAACATGAAAACTGATAACCGAGCAGTGCCATCCTCTTGCTTTCAGGATCAGCCTTTCGTATGAATGCTCTCTGAGAAACTATCATTAATGATTACTTTCAGTAAGTATGTTGTGTGTGAAGAAAAAAAAATTTCTTTGGTAGTATAGGATTCGGGGCTGTAAGAGAGAAGATCATTTATTTAGTACGTCTACATATTTCCATCCTTCAAATATAATAGCCCTCAAAAATAAAGAGTGGAAGATTACAATGGACGCCCAATTTCTCAGTTTTATTCCTCGTAGAAAACACGCAAAGCGGATTTTCAAGGTTTCCTGTTCTTGTGAGAAGTAATGAGTCCCATCTTTTTGTAATTTTTTTGCATTGTTTGAAAAGTTTAGCTTACAACTCACATGCGCAAAGTTCTTTTTTTCTTTCCTTCCCATAAAAAAGTATGTACGAATGTTAATAAATTCACAGTGATATATCTTTGAGTGTATATATATTTATGCGATTTATTTCGTACTCATTAATATTCATTGAAGAGTTAAATGAAGAGCATGTTGAGTGAATTAAATGGGTTAATGGTTAGCAACAATACAATTTACTTTGTGAGCGAAAATTTTCATCAAAGAGTTTAATGAAAGCTAAGTCAATTATATATATTTGAGTCGATTATATTAAATATAAACTATAGAACGTGTTAGCATCTTCAGGCTTAAAACATACTTTTCTAACGAAAGCCAACTTATTTTTAAGACATACGTCCATAAAGTGAATCTGATTAATCTGAGAGTTTTCAAATTGTTATTTAATATCTTCTTTCAATAGGCTACTCAATACACAAATAAATTTTATTTTGGCTTGTGTGTCAGCAAATTAGTAGCGCATATTTATAAAAACTTTCAAAAATCAAGATTTAGAGCAGTGGTGGCTTAGAGGATAGAGTGCTCGCCTCCCAATGAGGTAAACCGGGTTCGAATCACAGCCATGGCTGATAAATACGAATTCCGCTTCCGGCTAGTACCGACCACAGTGCTGATGGGAAATATTCTCAGTGGTAGACGGAGCATGGGTTAGGATCCCCTTGCCGTCAGACTAACCGTTGGAGTTTTACGTGATTTCCCTCTCCATGTACAAACTACAAATGTGGTTTAGCTACATCAAAAGGTCTTGCACGAAAGCAAATTTATCCCAATACTCGATCCAGAAGTTCCCTTGTCTTTTGGATTGGGTTCAAAATTGCAAGACTATGGAGTTAAACATTAGTAGTCGTAAACCTAAAATTGGATCGGCTGTTCAACGATAGTTCTTTAAAAAAAATTTAAAAAAATCAAGAAAAATAAACTTCTCAATTTCTGATGAGAGTTAAAACTAACAAATATTGAGAAGATGAATTCTTGAACAATATCCCGCACTTATAAATAGAAGGTCATCTTTCGAATTTGGAATGCCTTTCGGATACAAAAGGAAAAGTGTACTTAAAGTGTAAAACAAGATGGCTGCCTTTTAGAGATAAAATTGGTCTTCTTTCACTTTTCATAGGTTTAAGTGGACATTTTGGATTTCATGCACGTTTGCTTGGATTTTCCGTGGGGCAATAAAGAGCTTACGAAGTACGCAAGGTAAGAGAAGTAACCTCCGGTATTGGATACGCCTCTTTGGAAGCTCTAAGACAAGAAGCCGCTCTTAGATTGTGGTCGAGAAAACAAAAATGTAGAACGCGTTCTTTATTGTAATCAAGGCCAAAAAGGAGATAACGGCTGAATCTCTGAGTCGAGATTTATATATCCTCCAACAAGAAAAAAAAAGGATCTAGTTATGATCTTTTTGAACTAGTTCACGTTTCAGAAAAAAATGCATTGTACACAATTTTGGATCCGTAATCTTTGAGCAAGCGTTCATTTTTGTAATAAAAAATATTTTATAATCAGCTCAGCAACTAGTAACACGTTCAAAACACGCAAACTAATTTTAAAACTGAAGAATTTAGATGAAAAACATGTTGAGTAAAGTTTCAAAACACTCTTAGTTGATTTTCTAAGTTGATAACTGTTTTTTAAAAGGAAAAAAAAGTAAACAGCTTCCTGACGTTTCTCTGCATTTAAATTTTTTTTTTTTAAAAATTCTCCTGTTCTTTTATTTGATTTTTAAATTAAAGTATTATGCATACCATTAGAAGAATTATTCACGAAAAGCGAAATCGAATTCTTATAAGCATTTAATGCGACTATTTCAACCTTACTTTTTCAATAAAATGTATAATTACGGGCGTAGGTACCTATTAAAATTTATGCTTTATTAGCCTACTAGAATAATTTTTTATTTGAAATTGTTTAAGTAGCAAATGAGAATTAGTTTACCAAGACAAATTTACGAAGATCAATATATTTCAATGAAAGTATATCAAAACCACTATATTTCAATCAAAGTATATCAAGACCACTATATTTCAATCAAAGTATATCAAAACCACGATATTTCAATCAAAGTATATCAAGACCACTATATTTCAATCAAAGTATATCAAGACCACTATATTTCATCCAATATTACCAAGACCACTACCCGTAGAACAATATAATCTTGTCTAATAAAGTTTATTAATGCTAATATAATGTACATCAGTCGAAAGGTTTATCAATGATAGTATGGTAAAATTCAGTGAAAAAGTTTTTGAACTTTATTCAAAATGTACCAAGACCAGTATGTTTCAATCGAATTCAACTGAGACAGATATATATAATACCTCTAAGCTTNCTAAAATATAAAATATTTAGTCCATCAACAAATTTTTATGTAAAAAAAGACATTTACAATTTAAAATATTTAGTCTCTCAACAAAATATTTAGTAAAAATTGACATATGCTTCAACAAAGTAAAATATTTAGTCTTTCAACAAAATATTTACTATAAACTTACTTATTCTTTTACATTGTAAAATATTTAGTCTTTCAACAAAATATTTACTGTAAAGCGATTTATGCTTCTACCATGTAAAATATTTAGTTTTCAAACAAAATATTTACTATAAAATAATTTATGCTTCTACAGTGTGAAATATTTAGTCTCTCAACAAAATATTTAGTAAAAATTGACATATGCTTCAACAAAGTAAAATATTTAGTCTTTCAACAAAATATTTACTATAAACTTACTTATTCTTCTACATTGTAAAATATTTAGTCTTTCAACAAAATATTTACTGTAAAGCGATTTATGCTCTTAACATGTAAAATATTTAGTCATTTCTCAATAAAATATTTATTATAAAACGGTTTATGCTTTTACAGTGAAAAATAGCGTTGGAAAGAGAAAAAATAATGATTTTTACACCATGCTTAGTGACTGACCATTCAGTGCCACACAGAGTGACATCATCTTAGATCTGTAACTTCTTGTTATGAGATCATCAAGCTCCTGTCATCTGTATGTCACAGAATGTATAAAAATTAACTTTAATAACTATTACCAGTTCTACTCACAAAAAATTTCAAAAGACAGTTAAAGGTAATAGCTTGAACATACAGTAACAGCCCATTTTCTCAAGCGTTGTCTCATTTAAAGTCATAATTTAACACATTTTTCCAATATGTTGCTCAATATTTTTCATGTACTTTTGTCGGCATTTTCGAGCACGAATAAAATTTCCATTTGCCATGTTCAAGCAATAGTTCAGTTATCCTATTTGTTTTCGGTTTTATTTTGCTTCAAAATAACGCAAATCCTTCTAACTCTGTATTGGGACAAAAAGTTCAAGAAAATTATTTTCCTTTCTTTATAAGTTGGTTAAAACATTAACTAAAACAAACATTCTTAGGTGTAGGAAAAATGTATTTATTTCTTACATCATTTTACTGCTTAATTATAAAGCAATTAAATTTTATCATAATATGATAGTTTTAAAAAAAAAATAGAATAAAAATATTGGTTTATATCAAACTTTAACATTAAGCATAGTAATAGAACTAATTCAATATGTTAATCACATTCTAAATTAGCTAGTGATATATATCCTTTTCCGAGAATACCAAAATATATTTATAGGAAAATATATGTGTAGGAAAAATATATTTATTTCTTACCACATTTTACTGTTTAATTATAAAGCAATTAAATTTTATCATAATATGATAGTTTTTTTTAAAACTAGAATAAAAATATTGGTTTATATCAAACTTTAACGTTAAACACAGTAATAGAACTAATGGAACATGTTAATCACATTCCAAATTAGCTATTGATATAGATCCTTTCCCGAGAATACCACTAATAAATAAAGTCATTCTTTTGTTTGTTGTACTCGACAAGCGCTATGGATGAGTGATATGAGCTGGCGTGACGTCATTTAGAAAATGACGTTTATATGACATAAAAAGTTGATGCCATCTCCAAAGAAGAAAAAGAAAGCTGTTTTTTTCTTTCACTCACTGATTTGTATTCACTTTCGAGGTGATTTGGTGACAAGTGAAAAGTATTAGCTACACACCAATGGCACTTGTTTACGGGTGTTTCTTAAATGAACGTGTCAGTTACTCGAGCATAAAATTCAGTGCTAAAATTCACGATTAGGCAATGTATAATGCAATTTCAGCTCAGATATTTCTTTCATAAACTTAAGAGGACGCTTTACCACGGGAGAAAGTTTTCATCGCAAACTCGCTTTCCCCTCCATAACTAATTAAAAATTTGAAGTATCGAAAAAGTGAATTCAGGCAAACCTGGATTAAGGTATAAGTTTCGAATACTGAAAAGAAATTTTCAAAATATTAAAATGAAAACGAATTATTAGAGGATAGCTTAGGATAAGTTCTCTGCCAATAATTTGCTTGCATTTTGATATTTTGAAATTATTTTTCAACAGTTGGGCACTTACACTTCAGGAAGAAGAAGATCACTGATACCCAGACCTATGACACATGACCTCAGAGCCAGCTGAACGTTTATAAACAAAATGGCGTGTTAAAGTCGAGCTAAGCCTTTCCATTGTTAGAATGATAATGAAAGTGAAGTTAATTAAATGCAACGCCGTATCACACATTAAATTTGTTATATATAAATATTTCTCATTTCCGTCTTTTACTTAACTTAGACTTATTATTTATTTGTATATTTTATTGTAACCGTGACATATTTTTTTGTTTTGTAAAACCTGGCAACTTCGATGCATAACTAGTGACTTTATGTTTTACATGACTTCGCGCCTGCCTTAGCATTGAAATCTTTGTGAAAGAAAATGGTCACTTAAGAGAATTGATACTTTACGAGATTGACTTAATCAAAATAGAATGGAAAGAACAGTTGCGAACTTAAACAAATGCCCCGTTTCAACAACCAATCAGGAACGAGATACTCACTCTACGTCACTTGCAGATATCCCATTGAAACTTCATGGTCTGCTCTAGGTTTGCGCAATTTTTTTTACTCTATGTTTTAAATTTTAATTTACTAATGGAGGTGAAAGAGAATTTGTGGTTAAAAAAGGCTTATAATTGGCTTATAATTTTGAACCTAACTCAGAAGAAAGGGTAACTCTTGGATCAAGCATTGGGACAATTAAGTCTCCTTTTTGATTGAACTAACTCACATTTGCATAACACGGGGTGCAAAACTACTGAAACTAAAATTAGAAAAATGCTTTGAAATGATTTTTTAGGCAAATAATAATTTATTTTAATAAAGTTTCATACAGTTCTAGAAATGTTTGTGTCAGTTAAAAATTTATTTTAAATCGAAAAATATGGGAGGGGAGGTGTCGTGTGAAGCATGAATGAAGTGTGAAATTTATAATAATAAATTATTATTCATATCGTCTATGTGTTCATGATCTTTAGACATTATATGTCATTAGAAACTTATTTAGGAATCTCTTTTTTAAAAAAAGTAATATTTTTATGGGAAAAATCAATTAAGAAATTTTAATGAAAAGCAGGTATTGATAAACGCTGCATGGGGGAAAGGAAAAAAAAAAGCATAAGAGCAACAAAAAAAAATTGTAGGCTTTCTTTAATAAATATGGATTGGAATTGCCCTAAAAACGTTGGTTCTAACAATTTCGTTTTTTTTTTTTAAAAATTTAGTATGAAAACACAAGATAATTAATGAAAAATTCCTTCTCAAATGTCTAGTCCAGATCACAGAGTTAGTTGGAGGTAATTTTTTTTTCCAATTTTCTTAAAAACAAAACGTCTCTTTGTACAAAAATTAAGTGACTAAGCTTTTTTCTCCAATTTCTAATTGCGAGAGCATTTTTTCTCTCACTAGGTTATCAAGCTATAGTTTTTAAAGTTTTATGAGTAGAAAACTATAACTATAGCTTGATAACGGTGAATATTAGTACAAGATGACTCTTTTAATAAGACAAAGCATTAGTTTTTCAAAACACTTGTTTTAGAATTATCTAGTGCAAGTACAACACTTTGGGAAAATTCGATTCAATGTTAAACCATAATTTTAAGGATGCTGCATATTTGCACCATGCGCTCTAAACTTCCGAATAAAATATTATCTAGTTTAAGTACAATACTTGTGGATAAATCAATCCAACGTTAAACCAGCATTTTAATGATGCTGCATATTTGCACCATACGCTCTAAACTTTCAAACAATGTACCCTCAAGATCTGAACATTTCTGTAATGGAAGAGAACAACTTTTTTTAAAAAAAAATGCTACCGCCGATTTAATTAACCTCATACTATTGCTGTTCTTAAAACTTTTGTTCAAAAAGTGTTATTTTTCATCTATATCATGTCTTAGAATTATTTAGTTTGAGTACATTTTCAGAAAAACCGATTCAACTTTAAACCATAATTTTAATGACGCAGCACGTTTGCACCAAATACTCCAAACTTTCAAACAATGTATACTAACGGTATATAAACTCACAACAATTTTTTAATTTTTTAAAATGGTATCACCGTTTTAATTTACGTCATACTATTCCCGTTCTTAAAACTTTTATTTAAAAAAAATTTCATCCACGTCTTTTATAAATAGTTTGACGAAAAACAACAGCACTGGCGTTATCTGAAGATTAATATTAAACTTGTTGCTTTGTTAAAAAGCAACAACAAAGCCGAGATATACCTACTAAGCTGGGATTGCTTTTGTTGTCACTGATTTGAAAATGGTTACGATTTGCATCAGTGACAAATCTGCTCTACTTTGTCCTGACGAAATACCCATTTAAATATTTTTGATTTGATGATATGGAAAAGAGTGTCCCGTGGAGAAATCAGGCGATGAACGTGATAAAGGTAGACTGTTGTAAAAGAAAACGAACTGCAGCTTCGTGACCTTGCTACGGCAGGTATCGGCCTTGACCCCAAGATGTTCAGCATCTTCGCTACTGGGACGAGATAGGAGGTTTCATTGCTCAGGAATGCTGGAGCTATCATGAGTGTCTGTAATCATTGTTGAGCCAACGAAGATTAACCTTTTGTGCAGGTGCGTATGATGAGCATACGTGAATGAGCTTCTGTGAATGAGTTAAGATTCTTTAGGATTCCTTGGGATCTTTTTTGATCGTTTAATTGTGAATGAGTTGTGAATAAGTTTGGGCCAATTTATGTTAAAATTGTAATTATGATTGATTTCGGTAGGGAAGAGATTAGTTTTCGGTTTTACATAATGACTCAAAAAAATTATTATTCAAATTTATTTTGACTAAGTTAATATAGGTTTTTGAATTACTAAGGCGTTATTAGTTTTTACATTATTCCTATTAGAAAAAGTGATGGCGTTAAAAATATGAAAATGTCACGTTTTGTCAAACAAAAGCTGCAAATCTGGGGGGTCTTCTTTCATTGTTGAACCAAGTGGATCTTTTGAATAGGTTTGACGCGTCTTATATATGCTAAAATTGTAATTATGATTAAATTCAAAGAAAATTGCTTTTTTGGTTTAATAGCTCAAAAATCTTATTTAAATTAATTTTGAAAAAGTTAATATAAGTTTTTGTCCTTTCGTGGCATTATTAGTTTTTAAAATATTCCTACTAGAAAAATTGTAGGTGTTAAAAATATGAAAACGTCTTGCAAAAGCTACAAAAAAGATATAAATATATTTTACTTCTGATTGATTGAGTTCATCAAGATGTGCTAAAAGTGATTTAGGGGTCACCGAAGTTTTTTACCCTGTTTCCAAGTTTTTTAAGCTCTGGACGAAAATAGTCGGACGATATTCAGACTGTAGTTGCCTTGCGATTTTTGAAATTGTATTTATGTTGCGTTAAAATTTAATTTTAATGTGTTTGTTTGCTCTGATCAAAACCACGAGTTTAAGTGACTTCATAAATTTTTTCAAGAAGTTAATGCAACGCCATAATTCTTTAATAACTTCTCTTTTTTTTGTATTAGAAGGATTAACTAAAATAAGTATTTACTAAACTAGTTTCGAGTTTAATCTTTAATAATTCTAAACTTTATTGCAAACAAATTTAAGTGAATGGTATTAATTTCAATAGTGATATTTACTTTTTCATTTTCAATTTTCTGATATTAATTTTTATCCAATTTCACTTCTCGTCATCAAGGATTATAGTACCGATACAAAAAAGTAAAAAAATTGCAAGTTCTTAAAGAACAGGAAAAGGGTTAAAAAAACTACTCCTTTCGGCGCCACTTTGTTCCTTTAAATATCACTTCTTTAAATAAACCTGTATTGTTCAAGTTGAAAGTTCAGAATAAAATTTGTAGCGTTATTACCATATGTATAGATTGTTTCAATCTATGTATGCCAAGAAAGACTGGAATTGGTTTACAAGTCGGATGACATTTCTCAATAAAGATGAAGATTTATCAGCACTTAGGATAGAAACAATAGTGGTCTCAATTTTTTTTTAAATACTGATAATAATTTAAGCATCAGAGTTATTTTCGATTGCGTTCGAAAACATTCTGATAGTATGTGCATTTAGAGTGGATGAAGAATTATTATTGTTAACCAATGTTGGTTTTTAAAGTTATCAGACATAATGATTGAAAATTGGAGTATTCACATAATCTCAGTTGATGAGCAGTTACGGATTTAAATGTTATACGATCCTTTTCGATTAAACTGGTGAATTCGGTACTTTAATTTCAAACTTAATTATGTTTCCCTTTTCGAGACCTTATTAGAGAGATATTATTTTTAGATATTATTAGATATTATTTTATAAGATATTATTTTATTAGATATTATTTTATTAGATATTATTAGATATTACTTTTAGATATTATTCCTCGAAATATTATTTTTAGATATTATTAATCATAATTTTTATATTAGATATTAAGTGTCTCCCACATGAAGCAAAGCTATAATTTTAAACTATAAATGTCATCTTGCCGTAACGAATTATCTGAGCTTTAACTGTACTAAAACTTAAATACTTTAAGTGCTCTAAAATAAGCGTCCATTCTCAAGACTCACCAGACGTGAATGGGAGAAACAAAAATGATTTGAAACAGAGAACGTAAAGTTGCCAACGAAAAATAGAAAATAAAATTGGGAAACAAGACTAGAAAAACAGCGGTAGATGAGAATGAAAAATGAATAAAGTTGAAAACAAGAAAGAGCTTGAAATATCATGGTTTTTCTACTTTACCTATATTTGAAGCAAATGAAGTTTTATAGCATAAAGTACGTACATCTTTCCGCTTCACATTATTCGTTTACGATTCCTAGCCTATTAAAGTTTTAATCCTGGCATAAAATTTTATAGCTTAGAGATTAAATTTATGTATTTGTATCAAAAATTAACTGTAAACAATTAACTATATTTATTTAACTGTTAATTAACTGTAAATTAACTTTTGCATTCTAAACGAATTATTTTATTTTATTATTATTTTTTTTTACATTTTCACTCTCTTCTGTGGTGTTTTATGTGCTTGTAGCTTCGTCAATATTTAAGTATTTTAATCAAATTACATTTAAAAAAAATCATTTCTATAAACAAAAATGTGAGTGCTAAATTTTACAAAAGCATGATGCGTAAAAATTTAAATATAAAAATTTTTTATGCAATTTATACATGTTTTTTTTAGAATATACCAATAATATTTTGTTGCATTTATTATTTAAAATTTATGAAAAAAATAAATAAAAAATGTTACAAAATTAATTTATATTACAATCACAAAGTATTCTAGAATTCTTACATCAGTCTACCTTTTACAAAAGCAATAAAAAAAAATTAAAATTCAGAGCGAAATCCTGTCAAACTCCTAAAAGATGATAAACATTACCGTTCTTTTGAAATATTGCATAAGTGAATTAAGGTCACTTTCAAGTCATTAAACATTTCTTGTGGTAGCATAACTGAGCACAAGAACAAAAAAGAATATTCTCTCGGGATCGAGTTATGTACTCAGGCCAGCAAGCACAATATTCAATTCGTTATCTGACAGCTGTGCTATATCAATTGCGTAATTAACCATGCCATCGAAAATACTCGGTTAGCAACCTTGATACTACTGCCACAAATTGCAATCGTTTCATTTAATTACTTATTCGCATACCAATATTACTTCAGCTGCATCACGTACTAAAGTAGTACAAGGAAAAAAATGTTTATGAATATAGAGTTCGTAATATGGAACACTATGCTAAAATTAAGACTTAGCAATCATTATTAAATTGATTTTGTACGAGCAGTACGTGTAAACCATCAACAGCAACTCAAAACAAATCTGCAAAATCTCTAAAAGTTGTTTTTATATGAGGTAGTACCAAAATAGTGCTAAAAATAATCCCAACAAACTAAAGCGGTATGATACTGCATGATTAGAAACTTCATTTACTTCAAAAATATATGAATAGAAAATAACAGTCGACATTTTTCAAGTGCTCAAAAACAGGCTCCCATTTTCAAGACTTGAATGAGAAGTAACAAAAGTATTTTTTTTAAAATATTTCAAATCACACATGTCGACTGTTATTTCCTATTTATATATTTTTGAAGCGAATGAAGTTTTTAATCAAGTAATGTTAAATGCGTATATAATTATTATAATTTTTGACCATGGTTATTAATGTACAATTATATGAACACCGACTTCTCAAGTTTAAATAATTCAATAAATTCAAATAAATTGTATCTTCATAAATTATTGACATTATTTTATTTCTAGCTTGATATGTGTACTAATTTTAAGTGAGGTACTAATAGAATACTTCTAATTATGATCTTAGACCATAGTTTAAAACAACAATTTTATGAATGAAAAGAAAAAATGAATGTATAAAATATAACCAAGTATTCACACGCATCTTACTTAAAATAATATTTTTCAATGACAAACTTAAAACAATTTTTTTTTTTTTTTTGAAGATAGAGAACTCAAGTCTGATCTTGTTTTTAATTTTTCTACAATTCAAACAACTCCGACTGCTGAAGTTAAAATAGTTTAATAAATACAAATAAATTTGAATTTCATAAATTAAGTTCTTTGACATTATTTTATTTTTAACTCGATGTTTAAAAATTTAATCTGAGGTAATAATAGAATACTTCAAAATAATAATATTATCAGTTTTTATCAACAAAAAAAAAAAAATACTGTTGCGAATAGGAACATTTCTAAAAAAAACTATGGTTTGAAAGCTTATGCCATATATAAAATTAATACAATGTACAAATTATATGTCTTATGAAGTTTCCATTTCTGAAGTATTACATCCCTAATTGTGGTATGGGTTACAAAATCGCACTTAAGCTTGAAAATAGCATATTTTACAATTCTATACGCGTATAGCCACTAAACTATATTTCCTTTTCTCTCTCAGATGTTTTGATTCCAATACGAGGGTTGCTATTTATATTTCTGGCCTAATAATGAAAAAACAAATATGTAGGATCGAAATTGGTTTTATTGTTTTTCAAAATATTCTCCATGATGATCAATACACTTTTGCATGCGTTTGAACAACTCTCCTCGAACAACTTTTGTTGCTTTTGCCTCGGCTTGGAAGACCCATACAGTTGATTGCTGTTTGTTTCCGGCTCATATGCATAGATCCATGATTCGTCACCTGTGTAGATGTTATACAATAATAAAGACACCAG